>NW_028322254.1:4175000-4177500 GCF_059928025.1 Delphinapterus leucas | reverse complement strand
GTTAGCGTACGGGTTAGGATTAGGGGACGGGTGAGGGTAAGGCTACAGGTAAGGGTTAGGGTTAGGGTTAGGGTTAGGGTTAAGGTTGGGGACGGGGACGGTTTAGGGTACAGGTTAGGGTACGACAACGATTTAGGGTGAGCGTACGTGTTAGGTTACGGGTTAGTATTAGCGTACGGGTTAGGATTAGGGAACGGGTGAGTGTAAGGCTTCGGGTAATGGTTAGGGTTAGGGTTCGGGTTAGGTGACGGGGACGGGGACGATATAGGGTACAGTTTAGGGTACGACAACGGTTTAGGGTGAGCGTACGTGTTAGGGTACGGGTTAGCGTTATCGTACGGGTTAGGATTAGGGGACGGGTGAGGGTAAGGATTCGGGTAAGGGTTAGGGTTAGGGTTTGGGTTAGGGTTAAGGGATGGAGACGGTTTAGGATACAGGTTAGGGTACGACAACGGTTTAGTGTGAGCGTACGTGTTAGGGCACGGGTTAGTGTTAGCGTACGGGTTAGGATTAGGGGACGGGTGACAGTAAGGCTTCGGGTAAGTGTTAGGGTTAGGTTTAGGGTTAGCGTTAGGGTTAGGGGACGGGGACGGTTTAGGGTACAGGTTAGGGTACGACAACGGTTTATGGTGAGCGTACGTGTTAGGGTACGGGTTAGTGTTAGCGTACGGGTTAGGATTAGGGGACGGGTGAGGGTAAGGCTTCGGGTAAGGGTTAGGGTTAGGGTTAGGGTTAGGGTTAGGGGGCGGGGACGGTTTAGGGTACAGGTTAGGGTACGACAACGGTTTAGGGTGAGCGTATGTTTTGGGTACGTGTTAGTGTTAGCGTACGGTTTAGGATTAGGGGACGGGTGAGGTTAAGGCTTCGGGTAAGGGTTAGGGTTAGGGTTAGGGTTAGGGTTAGGGGATGGGGACGGGGACGGTTTAGCGTACAGGTTAGGGTAAGACAACGGTTTAGGGTGAGGGTACGTGTTAGGGTACGGGTTAGTGTTAGCGTACGGGTTAGGATTAGGGGACGTGTGAGGGTAAGGCTTCGGGTAAGGGTTAGGGTTAGGGTTAGGGTTAGGGTTAGGGGACGGGGACGGCTTAGGGTACAGGTTAGTGTACGACAACGGTTTAGAGTGAGCGTAAGTGTTAGGGTACGGATTAGTGTTAGCGTACGGGTTAGGATTAGGGGACGGGTGAGTGTAAGGCTTCGGGTAAGGGTTAGGGTTAGGTTTAGGGTTAGGGTTAGGGGACGGGGACGGTTTAGGGTACATGTTAGGGTACGACAACGGTTTAGGGTGAGCGTACGTGTTAGGGTACGGGTTAGTGTTAGCGAACGGGTTAGGAATAAGGGACGGGTGAGGGTCAGGCTACAGGTAAGGGTTAGGGTTAGGGTTAGGGTTAGGGTTAGGGGACGGGGACGGTTTAGGGTACAGGTTAGGGTACGACAACGATTTAGGGTGAGCGTACGTGTTAGGTTACGGGTTAGTGTTAGCGTACGGGTTAGGATTAGGGAACGGGTGAGGGTAAGTCTTCGGGTAAGGGTTAGGGTTAGGGTTAGGGTTAGGGTTAGGGGACGGGGGCAGTTTAGGGTACAGGTTAGGGTACGACAACGGTTTAGGGTGAGCGTACGTGTTAGGGTACGGGTTAGTGTTAGCGTACGGGTTAGGATTAGGGGACGGGTGAGGGTAAGGCTTCGGGTAAGTGTTAGGGTTAGGTTTAGGGTTAGGGTTAGGGGACGGGGACGGCTTAGGGTACAGGTTAGGGTACGACAACCGTTTAGGGTGAGCGTACGTGTTAGGGTACGTGTTAGTGTTAGCGTACGGGTTAGGATTAGGGGATGGTTGAGGGTATGGCTTCGGGTAAGTGTTAGGGTTAGGGTTAGGGTTAGGGTTAGGGTTAGGGGACGGGGACACTTTAGGGTACAGGTTAGGGTACGACAATGGTTTAGGGTGAGCGTACGTGTTAGGGTACGGGTTAGTGTTAGCGTACGGGTTAGGATTAGGGGACGGGTGAGGGTAAGGCTTCGGGTAAGGTTTAGGGTTAGGGTTAGGGTTAGGTTTAGGGTTAGGGGACGGGGACGGTTTAGGGTACAGTTTAGGGTACGAGAACGGTTTAGGGTGAGCGTACCTGTTAGGGTACGGGTTAGTGTTAGCGTACGGGTTAGGATTAGGGGACGGGTGAGGGTAAGGCTTCGGGTAAGGGTTACAGTTAGGGTTAGGGTTAGGGTTAGGTTTAGGGTACGGGGACGGTTTAGGGTACAGGTTAGTGTACGACAACGGTTTAGGGTTAGCGTACGTGTTAGGGTAAGGGTTAGTGTTAGCGTACAGGTTAGGATTAGGGGTCGGGTGAGGGTAAGGCTTCGGGTAAGGGTTAGGGTTAGTTTTAGGGTTAGGGTTAGGGTTAGGGGACGGGGACGGTTTAGGGTACAGGTTAGGGTACGACAACGGTTTAGGGTGAACGTACGTTTTAGGGTGTGGTTTAGTGTTTGCTTACGGGTTAGGAATAGGGGAGGG
>NW_028322254.1:3800000-3802500 GCF_059928025.1 Delphinapterus leucas | reverse complement strand
AGGATTAGGGGACGGGTGAGGGTAAGGCTTCGGGTAAGGGTTAGGGTTAGGGTTAGGGTTAGTGTTAGGGTTAGGGGACGGGGACGGTTTAGGGTACATGTTAGGGTATGACAACGGTTTAGGGTGAGCGTACGTGTTAGGGTACGGGTTAGTGTTAGCGTACGGGTTAGGATTAGGGGACGGGTGAGGGTAAGGCTTCGGGTAAGGGTTAGGTTTAGGGTTAGGGTTAGGGTTAAGGGACGTGGACGGGGACGGTTTAGGGTACAAGTTAGGGTACGACAACAGTTTAGGGTGAGCGTACGTGTTAGGGTACGGGTTAGTGTTAGCGTACGGGTTAGGATTAGGGGACGGGTGAGGGTAAGGCTTCGGGTAAGGGTTAGGGTTAGGGTTAGGGTTAGGTGAAGGGGACGGGGACGATTTAGGGTACAGTTTAAGGTACGACAACGGTTTAGGGTGAGCGTACGTGTTAGGGTATGGGATAGTGTTAGCGTACGGGTTAGGATTAGGGGACGGGTGAGGGTAAGGATTTGGGTAAAGGTTAGAGTTAGGGTTAGGGTTAGGGTTAAGGGACGGAGACGGTTTAGGATACAGGTTAGGGTACGATAACGGTTTAGTGTGAGCGTACGTGTTAGGGCACGGGTTAGTGTTAGCGTACGGGTTAGGATTAGGGGTCGGGTGAGGGTAAGACTTCGGGTAAGGGTTAGGTTTAGGGATAGGGTTAGGGGACGGGGACGGTTTATGGTACAGGTTAGGATACGACAACGGTTTAGGGTGAGCGTACGTGTTAGGGTACGGGTTAGTGTTAGCGTACGGGTTAGGATTAGGGGACGGGTGAGGGTAAGGCTTCGGGTAAGGGTTAGGGTTAGGGTTAGGGTTAGGGTTAGGGGGCGGGGACGTTTTAGGGTACAGGTTAGGGTACGACAACGGTTTAGGGTGAGCGTATATTTTGGGTACGGGTTAGTGTTAGCGTACGGTTTAGGATTAGGGGACGGGTGAGGTTAAGGCTTCGGGTAAGGGTTAGGGTTAGGGTTAGGGTTAGGGTTAGGGGATGGGGACGGGGACGGTTTAGGGTACAGTTTAGGGTACGACAACGGTTTAGGGTGAGCGTACGTGTTAGGGTACGTGTTAGTGTTAGCGTACGGGTTAGGATTAGGGGACGGGTGAGGGTAAGGCTTCGGGTAAGGTTTAGGGTTAGGGTTAGGGTTATGGTTAGGGGACGGGGACGGTTTAGGGTACATGTTAGGGTACGACAACGATTTAGGGTGAGCGTAGGTGTTAGGGTACGGATTAGTGTTAGCGTACGGGTTAGGATTAGGTGACGGGTGAGGGTAAGGCTTCGGGTAAGGGTTATGGTTAGGGTTAGGGTTAGGGTTAGGGGACGGGGATGGTTTAGGGTACAGGTTAGGGTACGACAACGGTTTAGGGTGAGCGTACGTGTTAGGGTACGGGTTAGTGTTAGCGTACGGGTTAGGATTAGGGGACGGATGAGGGTAAGGCTTCGGGTAAGGGTTAGGGTTAGGGTTAGGGTTAGGTTTAGGGGGCGGGGACGATTTAGGGTACAATTTAGGGTACGACAACGGTTTAGGGTGAGCGTACGTGATACGGTACGGGTTAGTGTTAACCTACGGGTTAGGATTAGGGGACGGGTGAGTGTAAGGCTTCGGGTAAGGGTTAGGGTTAGGGTTAGGGTTAGTGTTAGGGTTAGGGGACGGGGACGGTTTAGGGTACATGTTAGTGTACGACAACGGTTTAGGGTGAGCGTACGTGTTAGGGTACGGGTTAGTGTTAGCCTACGGGTTAGGATTAGGGGACGGGTGAGGGTAAGGCTTCGGGTAAGGGTTAGGGTTAGGGTTAGGGTTAGGGTTAAGGGATGGGGACGGGGACGGTTTAGGGTACAGATTAGGGTACAACAACGGTTTAGGGCGAGCGTACGTGTTAGTGTACGGGTTAGTGTTAGCGTACGGGTTAGGTTTAGGGGACGAGTGAGGGTAAGACTTCGGGTAAGGGTTAGGGTTAGGGATAGGGTTAGGGGACGGGGACGGTTTAGGGTACAGGTTAGGGTACGACAACGGTTTAGGGTGAGCGTACATTTTAGGGTACGGGTTAGTGTTAGCGTACGGGTTAGGATTAGGGGACGGGTGAGGGCAAGGCTTCGGGTAAGGGTTAGGGTTAGGGTTAGGGTTAGGGTTAGGGTTAGGGGACGGGGACGGGGACGATTTAGGGTACAGTTTAGGGTACGACAACGGTTTAGGGTGAGCGTACGTGTTAGGGTACGGGTTAGTGTTAGCGTACGGGTTAGGATTAGGGGATGTGTGAGGGTAAGGATTCGGGTAATGGTTAGGGTTAGGGTTAGGGTTAGGGTTAAGGGACGGAGATGGTTTAGGATACAGGTTAGGGTACGACAACGGATTAGTGTGAGCGTACGTGTTAGGGCACGGGTTAGTGTTAGCGTACGGGTTAGGATTAGGGGACGGGTGAGGTTAAGGCTTCTGGTAAGTGT
>NW_028322254.1:3662500-3795000 GCF_059928025.1 Delphinapterus leucas | reverse complement strand
GACAGGGACGGTTTAGGGTACAGGTTAGCGTACGACAACGGTTTACGGCGAGCGTACGTGTTAGGGTACGGGTTAGTGTTAGCGTACGGGTTAGGATTAGGGGACGGGTGAGGGTAAGGCTTCGGGAAAGGGTTAGGGTTAGGGTTAGGGTTAGGGTTAGTGGACGGGCACGGGGCCTGTTTAGGGTACAGGTTAGGGTACGACACCGGTTTAGGGTGAGGGTACGTGTTAGGGTACCGGTTAGTGTTGGCGTACGAGTTAGGATTAGGGGACGCGTTAGGGTAAGGCTTCAGGTAAGGGTTAGGGTTAGGGTTAGGGTTAGGGTTAGGGTTAGGGTACGGGGACGGTTTAGGGTACAGGTTAGGGTATGACAACGGTTTAGGGTGAGCGTACGTGTTAGGGTACGGTTTAGTGTTAGCGTACGGGTTAGGATTAGGGGACGGGTGAGGGTAAGGCTTCGGGTAAGGGTTAGGGTTAGGGTTAGAGTTAGGGTTAGGGTTACGGGACGGGGACGGTTTAGGGTACAGGTTAGGGTACGACAGCGGTTTAGAGTGAGCGTACGTGTTAGGGTACGAGTTAGTGTTAGCGTACGGGTTAGGATTAGGGGAAGGGTTAGGGTAAGGCTTCGGGTAAGGGTTAGGGTTAGGGTTAGGGTTAAGGTTAGGGGACGGGCACGGGGACGGTTTAGGGTACAGGTTAGTGTACGACAACGGTTTAGGGTGAGCGTACGTGTTAGGGTACGGGTTAGTGTTAGCGTACGGGTTAGGTTTAGGGGACGGGTGAGGGTAAGGCTTCGGGAAAGGGTTAGGGTTAGGTTTAGGGTTAGGGGACGGGGACGGGGACGGTTTAAGGTACAGGTTAGGGTACGACAACGGTTTAGGGTGAGGGTACGTGTTAGGGTACGGGTTAGTGTTAGCATACGGGTTAGGATTAGGGGACGGGTGAGTGTAAGGCTTCGGGTAAGGGTTAGGGTTAGGGTTAGGGTTAGGGGACGGGGACGGTTTAGGGTACAGGTTAGCGTAAGACAACGGTTTACGGCGAGCGTACGTGTTAGGGTACGGGTTAGTGTTAGCGTACGGGTTAGGATTAGGGGAAGGGTGAGGGTAAGGCTTCGGGAAAGGGTTAGGGTTAGGGTTAGGGTTAGGGTTAGTGGACGGGCACGGGGCCGGTTTAGGGTACAGCTTAGGGTACGACACCGGTTTATGGTGAGGGTACGTGTTAGGGTACCGGTTAGTGTTCGCGTACGAGTTAGGATTAGGGGACGCGTTAGGGTAAGGCTTCAGGTAAGGGTTAGGGTTAGGGTTAGGGTTAGGGTTAGGGTTAGGGTACGGGGACGGTTTAGGGTACAGGTTAGGGTACGACAACGGTTTAGGGTGAGCGTACGTGTTAGGGTACGGTTTAGTGTTAGCGTACGGGTTAGGATTAGGGGACGGGTGAGGGTAAGGATTCGGGTAAGGGTTAGGGTTAGGGTTAGAGTTAGGGTTAGGGTTACGGGACGGGGACGGTTTAGGGTACAGGTTAGGGTACGACAACGGTTTAGGGTGAGCGTACGTGTTAGGGTACGAGTTAGTGTTAGCGTACGGGTTAGGATTAGGGGAAGGGTGAGGGTAAGGCTTCGGGTAAGGGTTAGGGTTAGGGTTAGGGTTAAGGTTAGGGGACGGGCACGGGGACGGTTTAGGGTACAGGTTAGTGTACGACAACGGTTTAGGGTGAGCGTACGTGTTAGGGTACGGGTTAGTGTTAGCGTACGGGTTAGGATTAGGGGACGGGTGAGGGTAAGGCTTCGGGTAAGGGTTAGGGTTAGGTTTAGGGTTAGGGGACGGGGACGGGGACGGTTTAGGGTACATGTTAGGGTACGACAACGGTTTAGGGTGAGCGTACGTGTTAGGGTACGGGTTAGTGTTAGCGTACGGGTTAGGATTAGGGGACGGGTTAGTGTAAGGCTTCGGGTAAGGATTAGGGTTAGGGTTAGTGTTAGGGTTAGGGTTAGGGGACGGGGACGGTTTAGGGTACAGGTTAGGGTACGACAACGGTTTAGGGTGAGCGTACGTGTTAGGGTATGGGTTAGTGTTAGTTTACGGGTTAGGATTAGGGGACGGGTGAGGGTAAGGCTTCGGGTAAGGGTTAGGGTTAGTGTTAGGGTTAGGGTTAGGGTTACGGGACGGGCACAGGGACGGTTTAGGGTACAGGTTAGTGTACGACAGCATTTAGGGTGAGTGTACGTGTCAGGGTACGGGTTAGTGGTAGCGTACGGGTTAGGATTAGGGGAAGGTGAGGGTAAGGCTTTGGGTAAGGGTTAGGGTTAGGGTTAGGGTTAGGGGCCGGGGACGGGGACGGGGACGGTTTAGGGTACAGGTTAGGGTACGACAACGGTTTAGGGTGAGCGTACGTGTTAGGGTACGGGTTAGTGTTAGCGTACGGGTTAGGATTAGGGGACGGGTGAGTGTTAGGCTTCGGGTAAGGGTTAGGGTTAGGGTTAAGGTTAGGGTTAGGGGACGGGGACGGTTTAGGGTACAGGTTAGTGTACGACAACAGTTTAGGTTGAGCGTACGTGTTAGGGTACGTGTTAGTGTTAGCGTACGGGTTAGGATTAGCGGATGGGTGAGTGTAAGGCTTCGGGTAAAGGTTAGGGTTGGGGTTAGGGTTAGAGTTAGGATTAGGGGACGGGGACGGTTTAGGGTACAGGTTAGGGTACGACAACGGTTTAGGGTGAGCGTACGTGTTAGGTTATGGGTTAGTGTTAGCGTACGGGTTAGGATTAGGGGACGTGTTAGGGTAAGGCTTCGAGTAAGGGTCAGGGTTAGGATTAGGGGACAGGGACGGGGACGGTTTAGAGTACAGGTTAGGATTCGCCAATGGTTTAGGGTGAGCGTACATGTTAGGGTACGGGTTAATGTTAGTGTACGGGTTAGTATTAGGGGACGGGTTAGTGTAAGGCTTCGGGTAAGAGTTAAGGTTAGGGTTAGGGTTAGGGGACGGGGACAGTGTAGGTTACAGGTTAGGGTACGACAACGGTTTAGGGTGAGCGTACGTTTTAGGGTATGGGTTAGTGTTAGCGTACGGGTTAGGATTAAAGGAAGGGTTAGAGTAAGGCTTCGGGTAAGGATTAGGGTTAGGGTTTGGGTTAGGGGACTGGGACACGGATGGTTTAGGGTACAGGTTAGGGTACAAAAACGGTTTAGGGTGAGCGTACGTGTTAGGGTACGGTTTAGTGTTAGCGTACGTGTTAGGATTAGGGGACGGGTTAGGGTAAGGTTTCGGGTAAGGGTTATCGTTAGGGTTAGGTTTAGTTTTAGGGTTACTGGATGGGGACGGTTTAGGGTACAGCTTAGGGTACGACCACGGTTTAGGGTGAGAGTACATGTTAGGGTACAGGTTAGTGTTAGCATACGTGTTACGATTAGGGGATGGTTTAGGGTAAGGCTTTGGGTAAGAGTTAGGGTTAGGGTTTGTTAGGGTTTGGGGACGGGGACGGTTTAGGGTACAGGTTAGGGCAAGACAACGGTTTAAGATGAGCGTACGTGTTAGGATACGGGTTAGTGTTAGCGTATGATTAGGGGACGGATAAGGGTAAGGGTTCGGGTAAGGGTTAGGTTGAGACATAAAGCTGGACACTTCGGGCTGATGGCATTGGTGAGGTTCGATGAGCAAATGCTGACCCTTTGAAGTCATACTGCATGGTACCCATTCCATGGGTCCGAACTCTCCAGGTTTAAGGGATTCTTCCTTCAGCTAAAACATGCATGGGAAACCCAGAGTACGTTCCACCATGTCATTGGGAAACGTTTTCAAATGCATCTCAGTTTTCGTCCCCTGGTACTCGGGTTCACCATTCCAGACGCTTTACTAACACTCTCCCCACTTGGAGAGTCAGTGCCTTTAACCTCCTGTTTGGCACACTTTGCAATTTCTGTGCAAGATGAACAGGAATTTGGAGATCCAATGAGAGACTAGCTGTAGGTGTCTGCACGGACAAATGGAACGCTTATTTCCCACCAGGAAGAGGAATTAACCAAAGGCTCAGCGTGCCCTGCTGGAAACAGATTAGGGCCTGAAGCAATCCTGCGGTTTTGCGGTCAGCTCACAAGTAAGCGAGTTGAAGAAAAGAGCTCAAGGGCACTGTAATCCACAAACCTGCAGAGTTATGAATGATAGCTATCGTCCAAAATATATTCAAGTAAGTCTGTGAAGAGGGCTTTAAAGCGGTGCAGAATTTCAGGAAAACGATTTCAGGGGGTAGACTGGAATTGCACTTAAAGCATAGGAAAAGAGGCAGAATGTCGACAATGATGCACTTGGCCAAAAAGAGCATATTGGTTTTTTCCTGAATATATTCAGGAAAAAACGCATACGCACTTTTTGGCCAACCAAGCAAGCGTTTAAAGGAAATCTGCACTACAATGAAGTCTCACTGCCCCCCGGTCAAAAGGGCCATGTGAAAAAAGTGTAAAAGAAGGCATCATTGAAGACTAATACAGAATACCAAGTCCTGGTCGTTGGTAGAATAACCAGCAGGGTATAGGATTTAGGAACTACTGGAGGTATATCCTCGGTGGCTTCACTGACTCTCCTGACATCCGTTACCTTGACTGCTGCAGCCCATGGGGCTCTCAAAGTCAGGCCAATCCCAGGATATGGAGCTCACCCAGGCAGGTACCCCACCCCCACCCCAGCCCACAGGGCCCTCGTGTTCAGGCCCCTCCCAGGATATGGTGTTCCCTGGGCAGGTCACCTGCAGCCCATGGGGCTCTCGTTGTCACGTCCCTCCCAGGATACAGAGCTACCCTTGCATGTTCCGTGGCAAGTCTGTGCAAACAGGAACCGTGCACATAGCGCACATTGCAAAGCACTCCCAGCTCACCTGTCGCTCAGATCTGACACGGAGCACCTCAGAGCAGTACTTGTACTAACAAACAGCAGCTCCAAAAGGTCTGTGATCTTGGGGATCACTCTGTGCGGCCTCCCTCCACCTGGTCTTCCGGAGACTTCCACTGCACCCGGGGCACCAGGCCTCTGTCTCCACCCACCACCCTCCCCTCCTCTCCCTGACTCCTGGGTTCCTCTCATTAGCAGAGGGTTTTCTTGAAGTTGTCTCCCACTCATGGGCCAGATAAAATGATTAGAAAACAAGCCAGAACTACAGCCCCTTGTCTATCCTGACTCTCAAGAGCCCACACCTGTTCCTTGGACCTGGCCGATTCAGCAAGTTCCATTTTCTGCAACTGTGAGACCCTGAGGGTTGATGATTGGCTGACCTGGGCAGCCTGACCGTGCCGGCCAGACCTCCCCAGGTGTGCCTGGGTTGAGATCGATATAAACACCGCTCCAGGCAGCAAGAGCCCCTGCAGCTGTGCCTGACGCCATTTTCTCTGCCCTGTCAACAGTCTCGGGGCTGGACTGGTGGGAGGGAGTGAGAGGCCACGGCTTTGTGGGTGGTCCAGTGTGAGTGGGGCTCTGCTGGACTTTCTGCAGCAGTTGCCAAGATGCCACCTGCTAAGGAAGAGGATGTGTCACCCATACCTGCTGCTGGAATTTCTTCCTGGGGAGAGGTGAGGAAGGAAGAAAGCAGTGAGGGCCAGGACAGGAGGGGTATCTCAGGCAGGGAAATGGAAAGCTTCCAGAAGAGCACCCAGGGCCAGGACCATCCTGGCTGGCCTGCAGGCATCAAGTCGGCCGGCATGCTGTCGCTCGTGTGGCTCCATGGCCCTTCCTCTAGGCTTTCAAGTCCTTGTACATATTCAGGTGTTTTACCTGGGAAGGGTGGGAACATTTCAGCAGCAGCTGGCCTGGGGCTCGGCCCACGTTTACTCACAGATGCCTCGGCATGGTCCCCCAGCTTTGCAATGAGGACGCTTGTTGCGTGGGGCCTGCTGGCTGAATGGGAGATGATTCCCCACCACTGACCAACTTCAGAATTGTTTACAACTGGAGCAAGTGACCTGATAGGGTTTTCCTCTGTGTACCTGGTGGGTTCTGTTTTTCTTTTTCTTTTTTTCGTTTTTGGTTCAAGGTAGATTTTATTCTTCTCCTCTGTATTTACAGATATATGCATGGAAATAATTTATTCATATAAATACATGTATGTGAAGGGAAGAATATTTTTTCTGTTTTACTTTTTTTAATTTTATTTTTTTTAATTTTGAATTTTATTTTATTTTTTATACAGCAGGTTCTTTTTGGTTATCTCTTTTATACATATAAATGTATACATGCCAATCCCAATCTCTCAACACCTCCCACCACCATCCCCCCAACAGCTTTCCCCCCTTGGTGTCCATACGTTCGTTGTCTACATCTGTTGCTCTATTTCTGCCTTGCAAAACGGTTCATCTGTACAATTTTTCTAGGTTCCACATATATGCATTAATATACAAGATTTGTTTTGTTTTTCTCTTTCTGACTTACTTCACTGTGTATGACAGTCTCTAGATTCATCAACGTCTCTACAGGTGACCCAATTTCATTCCTTTTTATGGCTTAGTAATATTCCATT
The DNA here is from genome assembly GCF_059928025.1 of Delphinapterus leucas. Classification (NCBI taxonomy): domain Eukaryota; kingdom Metazoa; phylum Chordata; class Mammalia; order Artiodactyla; family Monodontidae; genus Delphinapterus; species Delphinapterus leucas. The sequence goes on along the minus strand of NW_028322254.1, from coordinate 3,788,507 downwards.
TTATATATGTACCACATCTTTATGCATTCGTCTGTCTGTGGGCATTTAGGTTGCTTCCATTACCTGGATATTGTAAATAGTGATGCAATGAACATTGCGCTGAATGTTGTTTTTTAATTTATGGTTTTGTCTGGGTATATGACCAGTAGTGGGATTGCTGTATCATATGGTAATTCTATTGTTAGTTTTATAAGAAACTCCATAATGTTCTCCACAGTGACTGTATCAATTTACATTCCCAACAATACTGGAAGAGGGTTCCATATCTCCACACCCTTTCCAGCATTTGTTGTTTGTAGATTTTCTGATGATGCCCATTCTAACCAGTGTGAGGTGAAACACCATGGATGAGTCTATTTCGTTGAGCAAGGAGTAGGTCTTGTCTATTACATTTTTGGCTTATGGAAAGGTATCTGTGCTAATTTCAATCTCTGGTTTTATACAGCACCCCAACTCAACTTTCCCCTTAAGCAAGCATAAGTTTTTTATCTAAATGTGAGACTCTGTTCGGTTTTGTAATCCATTTCATGTGGAGCCAAGTTTACACTCCCTCTATTAGTGATATCTTATGATAACTATCTTTCTCTGTGTGACATATTTCTCTTAGAATCATCGTGCTTAAATCCACTCAATTTGCTGCTACAGGCCTGATGACATTGATCTCATTGCTGAGTGATATTCCGTTGTACATAAGTCGCACAACTTCTTTATCCATTTTTTTCTTTCTGGGATATTTAATGTGCACAGGACTCAAGGTTCTTGTAAACACAGCAGCCCTAAATTTTGTGTTGGCTGTGTCTTGTTGATTTTAATATTCCTAAGCTATAGGGCCATAAGTGGAAGTGACCTAGGCTCTGTAGCTTTGTTTTTTAGATGTTTCAGGATACATCATAAACATCTCCAGAGTGTCTGTTGGCAATTGACATCCCACCCATCAGCATAACAAGGCTCCCTGTTCTCCATGGCCTGTCCTGTGTTTCTTGTTTTTACACTTTTTTCAGATGGCCATTTTGACGAATGGGAAAAGAGACTTCATTGTAGTGCAGATTTCCATTGCTCGAGTGCTTGGTTGACAAAAAAGAGCATATGCGTTTTTTCCTGAATGTATTCAGGAAAAAATGTATATGCACTTTTTGTCCAAGTGCATCACTGTCAAAGATCTGCTGCTTTTCATATGCTTTAAATGCAATTCAAATCTACCTCCTGAAATCTGATTCCTGCAATTCTGCCTCGTTTTCAAGTCCTCTTTGCAGCCTTACTTCAATATATTTTTGCCAATAGCTGTCATTTATAACTCTGCAGGTTTGAGAATTACAGTGCCCCTGATTTCCTTTCTTAACTCGCTTCCTTGTGAGCTGGCCACAAAACCGCAGGTTTGCTTCAGGCTGTAATCTGGTTCCGGCACGGCATGCTCAGCGTTTGGTTAATTCCTCTTCCTGGTGGGAAATGAGAGTTAAATGTGCCCGTCCAGACACCTGCCTCATTCGCAGCCCCTTGGTGATGTGTGTCCTCTGGTTCGAGACCACATGTGCTGGGTTCCTCACCTTTCAATGATGTGGCCCCAATGGTGTGAGGAAACTCCTGCCTGGTTCCCATCCCCTTGGTGATGTGGGCCCTCTGGTGAGAGTCTGACACTGGCTGCGTTCCTCACCCTTCTGTGTGGTGGGCCCTCTGCTCTTAGGTAAATCCTGCCTGGCTTGCTCCCATTGCCTTGGAGACGTAGGCCCTCTGGTGGCAGTTGGAGCCTGCTGGGAGCCTCCTCTCCTCAGTGATGAGTGCCCTCTGGCGTCAGGTTCTAACTGCTGTGCTCCCCACGTTTTCTGATGTGAGCCCAGTGATGCCAGGACACTCCTGCCAGGTTCCCATCCCCATTGGGATGTGGGCCTTCTGCTCTGAGGTCCCAACGCCTGGGTTCCTTACAGTTTCATGGTGTTGGCTCTGTGATGTTCGTTCACTCAGGCCTAGATCCCATAGCCCCTGTGTTCTGGGCCGCCTGCTGCGAGGTTCCAACTGCTGGATTCCTCACCTTTTTTATTCTTTGTGCCCTGTGTTGTGAGGCTCCTCCTGCCTTCCTCACTCCCCCCATTGGTGATGTAGGTCCTGTGGTTTGAGGCTACATGTGCCGGTTTCCTCACCTTTTATTGATGTGGCCCCACTGGTGTGAGGACACTCCTGCCTGGTTCCCATCCCCTTGGTGATGTGGGCCCTCTGGTGAGAGTCTGATCCTGGCTGGATACCTCACACTTCTGGGAGGTGGGCTCTCTGCTGTGAGGTCACTCGTGCCTGGATGGCACACGTCGCCTTGGCCAAGTGGGCCCTCTGGTTGCAGTTGGAGCGGGATGGGAGCCTCCTCCCCTCGGTGATGAGGGCCCTCTGGCATCAGGCCCTAACTGCTGGGCTCCCCACATTTTCTGATGTGCGCCCACTGGTGCGATGACACTCCTGCCAGTTTCCCATCCCCATGGGGATGTGGGCCTTCTGCTCTGAGGTCCCAATGGCTGGGTTGCTCACAGTATCATGATGTGGGCCCTCTGCTGTGAGTTCACTGCGGCCTAGATCTCATAGACTGGGTGCCCTGGGCCGCCTGCTGGGAGCTTCCAATTACTGGATTCCTCACCTTTTTATTCTATGGGCCCTGTGTTGTAAGGCTACTCCTGCCTACCTCACTCCGAGTCCCTTGGAGATGTGGGTCCTCTGCTTTGAGGCCACATGTGTTGGGTTCCTCACCTTTCTATGATGTGGCCACATTGGTGTTAGGACACTCCTGCGTGGTTCCGATCCCCTTGGTGATGTGGGCCCTCTGGCGAGAGTCTTATCCTGGTTGGTTTCCTCACCCTTCTGTTAGGTAGGCCCTGTGCTGTGAGGTCACTCCTGCCTGACTGGCACACGTCATCTTGGCGACGTGGGCCCTCAATTGTGTGTTGGTGCCTGCTGGGAGTCCCCTTCCCTCGGTAATGAGGGCTCTCTGGCGTCAGGCCCTAACTCCTGGGCTCTCAAAATTTTCTGATGTGCGCCCTGTGGTGCGAGTACACTCCTGTCAGGTTCCCAAGCCCATGGGAATGTGGGCCTTCTGCTGTGACGTCCCAACGTCTGGATTTCTCACAGTTTCATGATGAGGGCCCTCTGGTGTGAGTTCACTCACCCTGGATCCCATAGCCTCGCTACTCCAGGCCGCCTGCTGGGAGGTTCCAACTGCGGGATTCCTCACCTTTTTTATTCTATGGGCCCTCTCTTTTGAGGCTCCTCCTGCCTGCCTCATTCCCAGCCCCTTGTTTATGTGTGTCCTCTGATTAGAGGCCACGTGTGCTGGGTCCCTCACCTTTCGATGATGTGGCCCCACTGGTGTGAGGATACTTGTGCCTGGTTCCCATCCCCTTGGTGATATGAGCCCTCTGGTGAGAGTCTGATCCTGGCTGGGTTCCTCACCCTTCTGTGAGGTGGGCCCTCTGCTGTGAGGTAACTCCTGCCTGGCTTCCCATTGCCTTGGTGACATCGACCCTCTGGTGGCAGTTGGAACCTACTGGGAGCCTCCTCCCCTCGGTGATGAGGGCCCTCTGGCGTGAGGCCATCACTGCTGGGCTCCCCATGTTATCTGATGTGAGCCCAGTGATAACAGGACACTCCTGTAAGTTTCCCATCCCCATGGGGATGTGGGCCTTCTGCTCTGTGGTTCCAACGTCTGGGTTGCTCACAGTTCCATGATTTAGGCTCTCTGGTGTTAGTTCACTCAGGCCAGGATCCCATAGTCTCTGTGCTCTGGGCCGCCTGCTGCGAGGTTCCAACTGCTGGATACCTCACCTTTTTTATTCTTTGGGCCCTGTGTTGTGAGGCTCCTCCTGCCTGCCTTACTCCCAGCCCTTTGGTGATGTGGGTCCTGTGGTTTCAGGCCACATGTGCTGGTTTACTCACCTTTTAGTGATGTGGACCCACTGGTGTGAGGACACTCCTGCCTGGTTCCCATCCCCTTGGTGATGTGGGCCGTCTGGTGAGAGTCTGATCCTGACTGGTTTCGTCACACTTCTGGGAGGTGGGCCCTCTGCTGTGAGGTCACTCCTGCCTGGCTTGCTCCCGTTGCCTTGGTGACGTCGGCCCTCTGGTGGCAGTTGGAGCTTGCTGGGAGCCTCCTCCCCTCGGTGATGAGGGCCCTGTGGCGTCAGTCACTAACTGCTGGGTACCCATATTTTCTGATGTGTGCCCACTGGTGTGATGGCACTCCTGCCAGTTTCCCATACCCATGTGGATGTGGGCCTTCTGCTCTGAGGTCCCAACGGCTGGGTTGCTCACAGTATAATGATGAGGGCCCTCTGGTGTGAGCTCATTCCGGCCTGGATCCCATAGCCTCGCTGCTCCTGGCCGCCTGCTGGGAGGATCCAACTGCGCGATTCCTCACCTTTTTTATTCTATGGGCCCTCTGTTTTGAGGCTCCTCCTGCCTGCCTCACTCCCAGTCCCTTGGTGATGTGTGTCCTCTGGTTTGAGGTCACATGTGCTGTGTTCCTCAACTTTGGATGATGTGGCCCCACTGGTGTGAGGACACTCCTGACTGGTTCCCATCCCCTTGGTGATGTGGGCCCTCTGGTGAGAGTCTGATCCTCGCTGGGTACCTCACCCTTCTGTGAGGCAGACCCTGTGATATGAGGTCTCTCCTGCCTGGCTGGCACACGTCGCCTTGATGACATGGGCCGTCTGTTGGCCTTTGGTGTGTGCTGGGAGCCTCCTCCCCTCATTAATGAGGGCCCTCTATAAAACGCATATGCCCTTCTTGGCCAAGTGCATCACTGTAGACGTTCTGCCTCTTTTCCTATGCTTTAAAAGCAATTACTGTCTACATCATGAAATCGGTTTCCTGCAATTCTGCCCCACTTTCAGGTCTTCTTCGCTGCCTTACTTCAATATATTTTTGGACGATAGCTGTCATTTATAACTGCAGGTTTGTGAATGACAGTGCCCCTGAGTTCCTTTCTTAACTCGCTTCCTTGTAAGCTGGCCACAAAACCACAGGTTTGCTTCAGGCCGTAATCAGGGTCCGGCACGGCACTCTGACCCTTTGGTTAATTCCTCTTCCTGGTGGGAAATTATAGTTAAATGTGCCCGTCCAGACACCTGCCTCACTCCCAACCCCTTGGTGATGTGTGTCCTCTGGTTTGAGGCCACATGTGCTGGGTTCCTCATCTTTTGATGATGTGACCCCACTGGTGTGAGGACACTCCTGCCTGGTTCCCATCCCCTTGGTGATGTGGGCCCTCTGGTGAGAGTCTGATCATGGCTGGGTTCCTCACACTTCTTTGAGGTGGGCCCTCTTCTCTGAGGTCACTCCTGCCTGACTGGCACAACCCGCCTTGGCCACATGGGCCCACTGGTTGCAGATGGAGCGTGCTGGGAGCCTCCTCCCCTCGGTGATGAGGGCCCAGTGACGTCAGGGCCTAACTGCTGGGCTCCCCACATTTTCTGATGTGTGCCCAGTGGTGCGATGACACTCCTGCCAGGTTCCCATCCACATGGGGCTGTGGGCCTTCTATTCTGAGGTCCCAACGGCTGGGTTGCTCACACTTTCATGATGTGGGCCCTCTGCTGTGAGGTCAATCGTGCCTGGCTGGCACACATCGCCTTGGTGACGTGGGCACTCTGGTGGCAGTTGGAGCGTGCTGGGGCCTCCTCCCCTCAGTGATGAGGGCCCTCTGGTGTCAGGCCCTAAGTGCTAGGCTCCACACATTTTCTGATGTGTGCCCAGTGGTGCGAGGACACTCCTGCCAGGTTCCCATCCCCATGGGCATGTGGGACTTCTGTTCTGTGGTCCCAACGGCTGGGTTGCTCACAGTTTCATGATGTGGGCCCTTTGCTGTGAGTTCACTCTGGCCTGTATCCCATAGCGTCGGTGCTCTGGGCCGCCTGCCTGGAGTTTCCAACTCCTGGAGTCCTCACCTTTTTTATTCTATGTGCCCTCTGTTGTGAGTCTCCTCCTGCATGCCTCAGTCCCAGCCCCTTCGTGATGTGTGTCCCCTTGTTTGAGGCCACATGTGCTGTGTTCCTCATCTTTCGCTGATGTGGCCCCACTGGTGTGAGGGCACTCCTGCCTGGTTTCCATCCCCTTGGTGATGTGGACCTTCTGGTGAGAGTCTGATCCTGGTTGGGATCCTCACACTTCTGTGAGGTGGGCCCTCTGCTCTGTGGTCACTCCTGCCTGGCTTGCACACACTGCCTTGGCAACGTCGGCCGGCTGGTGGCAGTTGGAGCCTGCTGGGAGCCTCCTCCCCTTGGTGATGAGGGCCCTCTGGCGTCAGGCCCTAACTGCTGGGTTCCCACATTTTCTGATACATGCTAAGTGGTGCGAGGACACTCCTGCGAGGTTCCCATCACCATGGTGATGTGGGCCTTCTGCTCTGAGGTCCCACCGGCTGGGTTGCTCACAGTTTCATGATGTGGGCCCTCTGCTGTGAGTTCACTGTGGCCTGGATCCCATAGACTGGGTGCTCTGGGCCACCTGCTGGGAGGTTCAAACTGCTGGATTCCTCACCTTTTTTATTCTATGGGCCCTGTGTTGTTAGACAACTCCTGCCTGCCTCACTCTGAGCCACTTGGTGATGTGGGTCCTCTGGTTTTAGGTCACATGTGCTGGGCTCCTCACCTGTTGCTGATGTGGCCCCACTGGTGTGAGGACACTCCTGCCTGGTTCCCATCCCCTTGGTGATGTTGGCCCTCTGGTGAGAGTCTGATCCTTGTTGAGTTTCTTCACACTTCTTTGAGGTGGGCCCTCTGCTCTGAGGTCATTCCTGTCTGGCTGGCACACCCCTCCTTGGCGACGTCGGCCCTATGGTGGCAATTGGAGCCTGCTGGGAGCCTCCTCCCCTCAGTGATGAGGGCCCTCTGCCCTCAGGCCTTAACTGCTGGGTTCCCACATTTTCTGATTCGTGCTAAGTGATGCGAGTACACTCCTGCCAGGTTCCCATCCCTATGGGGATGTGGGCCTTCTGTTCTGAAGTCCCAACGGCTCAGTTGCTCACAGTTTCATGATGTGGGCCCTCTGTTGTGAGTTCTCTGTGACCTGGATCCCATAGACTCCATGCTGTGGGCCGCCTGCTGGCAGGTTCCAACTGCTGGATTCCTCACATTTTTTATTCTATGGGCTCTGTGTTGTGAGGCTACTCCTGCCTGCCTCACTCCTAGCCCCTTGGAGATGTGGGTCCTCTGATTTAGGCCACACGTTCTGGGTTCCTCACCTTTCTATGATGTGGCCACCCTGGCGTGAGGACCCTTCTGCCTGGTTCTGATCCCCTTGGTGAGGTGGACAAACTGGTGAGAGTCTTATCCTGGCTGGTTTCCTCACCCTTCTGTGAGGTAGGCCCTCTGCGGTGAGGTCACTCCTGCCTGGTTGGCACACGTTACCTTGGCGACGTGGGCCCTCAGTTGGGAGTTGGTGCCTGCTGGGAGTCTCCGCCCCTGGGTAATGAGGGCCCTCTGGCGTCAGGCCCTAACTCCTGGGCTCCCAAAATTTTCTGATGTGCGCCCTGTGGTGCGAGTACACTCCTGCCAGGTTCCCAACCGCATGGGAATGTGGGCCTTCTGCTCTGAGGTCCCATCGTCTGGGTTGCTCACAGTTTCATGATGAGGGTCCTCTGTTGTGAGTTCAGTCAGGCCTAGATCCCATAGCCTCACTGCTTCTGGCCGCCTGCTGGGAGGTTCCAACTGCGGGATTCCTCACATTTTTTATTCTATGGGCCCTGTGTTGTGAGGCTACTCCTGCCTGCCTCACTCTAAGCACCTTGGAGATGTGGGTCCTCTGGTTTAGGCCACATGTGCTGGGTTCCTCACCTTTCTATAATGTGGCCACACTGGTGTGAGGACACTCCTGCCTTCTTCCGATCCCCTTGGTGATGTGGGCTCTCTGGTGAGAGTCTTATCCTGGCTGGGTTCCTCACCCTTCTTTGAGGTAGGCCCTCTGCTGTGAGGTAACTCCTGCCTGGCTTTCTCCCATTGCCTGGTGACTTTGGCCCTCTGGTGGCAGTTGGAGCCTGCCTGGAGCCTCCTCTCCTCGGTGATGAGGGCCCTCTGGCGTCAGGCTCTAACTGCTGGGCTCCCCACGTTTTCTGATGTGAGTCCAATGATGCCAGGACACTCCTGTAAGGTTCCCATCCCCATGCGGATGTGGGTCTTCTGGTCTGAGGTCCCAACGCCTGGGTTACTCACAGTTTCCTCATGTTGGCTCTCTGGTGTTAGTTAACTCAGGCCTAGATCCCATAGCCTCTGTGCTGTGGACTGCCTGCTGGGAGGTTCCAACTGCTGGATTCCTCACCTTTTTTATTCTTTGGACCCTGTGTTGTGAGGCTCATCCTGCCTGCCTCACTCCCAGCCCCTTTGTGATGTAGGTCCTCTGGTTTGAGGCCACATGTGCCGGTTTCCTCACATTTTATTGATGTGGCCCCACTGGTGTGAGGACACTCCTGCCTGGTTCCCATCCCCTTGGTGATGTGGGCCCTCTGCTGAGAGTCTGATCCTGGCTGGATTCCTCACACTTCTGGGAGGAAGGCCCTCTGCTGTGAGGTCACTCCTGCCTGGCTGGCACACATGGCCTTGGCCACATGGGGCCTCTGGTTGCAGTTGGAGCATGCTGGGAGCCTCCTCCCCTCTGTGATGAGGGCCGTCTGGCGTTAGGCCCTAACTGCTGGTATCCCCACATTTTCTGATGTGTGCCCACTGGTGCGAAGACACTCCTGCCAGGTTCCCATCCCCATGGGGATTTGGGCCTTCTACTCTGAAGTCCCAACGCCTGGGTTGCTCACAGTGTCAGGATGTGGGCCCTCTGCTGTGAGTTCACTCCGGCATTGATCCCATAGCCTCGGTGCTCTGGGCCACCTGCTTGGAGCTTCCAACTGCTGGATTCCTCACCTTTTTTATTCTATGGGCCCTGTGTTGTGAGGCAACTCCTGCCTGCCTCACTCTGAGCCTCTTGGTGATGTGGGTCCTCTGCTTTGAGGCCACGTGTTCTGGGTTCCTCACCTTTCGCTGATGTGGCCCCACTGGTGTGAGGACACTCCTGCCTGGTTCCCATCCCCTTGGGGATGTGGGCCCTCTGGTGAGAGTCTGATCCTGGTTGGGTTCCTCACACTTCTTTGAGGTGGGCCCTCTGCTCTGAGGTCACTCCTGCCCAGCTGGCACACCCCGCCTTGGCGACGTCGGCCCTTTTGTGGCAGTTGGAGCCTGCTGTGAGCCTCCTCCCCTTGGTGATGAGGGCCCTCTGGTGTCAGGCCCTAACTGCTGGGTACCCACATTTTCTGATACGTTCTAAGTGGTGCGAGGACACTCTTACCATGTTCCCAACCCCATGAGGATGTGGGCCTTCTGCTCTGAGGTCCCAACGTCTGGGTTGCTCACAGTTTCATGATATGGGTCCTCTGCTGTGAGTTCACTGAGGCCTGGATCGCATAGACTGGGTGCTCTGGGCCATCTGTTGGGAGGTTCCCACTGCTGGATTCCTCAGCTTTTTTATTCTATGGGCCCTGTGTTGTGAGGCTACTCCTGCCTGCCTCACTCCGAGCCCCTTGGAGATGTGGGTTCTCTGGTTTAGGCCACATTTGCTGGGTTCCTCACCTTTCTATGATATTGCCACACTGGCGTGAGGACACTCCTGCCTGGTTCTGATTCCCTTGGTAATGTGGGCCCTCTGGTGAGAGTCTTATCCTGGCTTTGTTCCTCACCCTTCTGTGAGGTAGGCCCTGTGCTGTGAGCTCACTCCTGCCTGGCTGTCACACGTTACCTTGGTGACCTGGGCCCTCAATTGGGAGTTGGTGCCTTCTTGGAGTCTCCTCCCCTCGGTAATGAGGGCCCTCTGGCGTCAGGCCCTAACTTCTGGGCTCCCAAAATTCTCTGATGTGTGCCCTGTGGTGTGAGTACACTTCTGACAGGTTCCCAACCCCATGGAAATGTGGGCCTTCTGCTCTGAGGTCCTAACGGCTGGGTTGCTCACAGTTTCATGATGAGGGCCCTCTGTTGTGAGTTCAGTCAGGACTGGATCCCATAGCCTCGCTGCTGCTGGCTGCCTGATGGGAGGTTCCAACTGTGGGATTCCTCACCTTTTTTATTCTATGGTCCCGCTGTTTTGAGGCTCCTCCTGCCTGCCTCACTCCCAGCTCCTTTTTGATGTGTGTCCTCTGGTTTGAGGCCACGTGTGCTGGGTCCCTCACATTTCGGTGATGTGGCCCCACTGGTGTGAGGACACTCCTGCCCTGTTCCCATTCCCTTGGTGATGTGGGCCCTCTGGTGAGAGTCTGATCATCTTTGGTTTCCTCACACTTCTGTGAAGTTGGCCCTCTGCTCTGAGGTCACTCCTGCCTGGCTGGCACACCCCGCATTGGTGACATCGGGCCTCTGGTAGCAGTTGGAGCCTTCTGGGAGCTACGTCCCCTCAGTGATGAGGGCTCTCTGGCATCAGGCCCTAACTGCTGTGCTCCCCACCTTTTCTGATGTGTGCCCACTGGTGCGATGACACTCCTGCTTGGTTCGCTTCCCCATGGGGATGTGGGCCTTGTGCTCTGAGGTCACAACGGCTGGGTTGCTTACAGTATCACGATGAGGGCCCTCTGCTGTGAGTTCACTGTGGCCTGGATCTCATACCCTCGGTGCTCTGGGCCGCCTGCTGGGAAGTTCCAACTGCTGGATTCCTCACCTTTTTTATACAGTGGGCCATGTGTTGTGAGGTTAATCCTGCCTGCCTCACTCCGAGACCCATGGTGATGTGGGTCCTCTGGTTTGAGGCTACATGTGCTGGGTACCTCAACTTTCGATGATGTGGCCCCACGGGTGTGAGGACACTCCTGCCTGGTTCCCATCCCCTTGGTGATGTGGGCCGTCTGGTGAGAGTCTGATCCTGACTGGTTTCGTCACACTTCTGGGAGGTGGGCCCTCTGCTGTGAGGTCACTCCTGCCTGGCTTGCTCCCGTTGCCTTGGTGACGTCGGCCCTCTGGTGGCAGTTGGAGCTTGCTGGGAGCCTCCTCCCCTCGGTGATGAGGGCCCTGTGGCGTCAGTCACTAACTGCTGGGTACCCATATTTTCTGATGTGTGCCCACTGGTGTGATGGCACTCCTGCCAGTTTCCCATACCCATGTGGATGTGGGCCTTCTGCTCTGAGGTCCCAACGGCTGGGTTGCTCACAGTATAATGATGAGGGCCCTCTGGTGTGAGCTCATTCCGGCCTGGATCCCATAGCCTCGCTGCTCCTGGCCGCCTGCTGGGAGGATCCAACTGCGCGATTCCTCACCTTTTTTATTCTATGGGCCCTCTGTTTTGAGGCTCCTCCTGCCTGCCTCACTCCCAGTCCCTTGGTGATGTGTGTCCTCTGGTTTGAGGTCACATGTGCTGTGTTCCTCAACTTTGGATGATGTGGCCCCACTGGTGTGAGGACACTCCTGACTGGTTCCCATCCCCTTGGTGATGTGGGCCCTCTGGTGAGAGTCTGATCCTCGCTGGGTACCTCACCCTTCTGTGAGGCAGACCCTGTGATATGAGGTCTCTCCTGCCTGGCTGGCACACGTCGCCTTGATGACATGGGCCGTCTGTTGGCCTTTGGTGTGTGCTGGGAGCCTCCTCCCCTCATTAATGAGGGCCCTCTATAAAACGCATATGCCCTTCTTGGCCAAGTGCATCACTGTAGACGTTCTGCCTCTTTTCCTATGCTTTAAAAGCAATTACTGTCTACATCATGAAATCGGTTTCCTGCAATTCTGCCCCACTTTCAGGTCTTCTTCGCTGCCTTACTTCAATATATTTTTGGACGATAGCTGTCATTTATAACTGCAGGTTTGTGAATGACAGTGCCCCTGAGTTCCTTTCTTAACTCGCTTCCTTGTAAGCTGGCCACAAAACCACAGGTTTGCTTCAGGCCGTAATCAGGGTCCGGCACGGCACTCTGACCCTTTGGTTAATTCCTCTTCCTGGTGGGAAATTATAGTTAAATGTGCCCGTCCAGACACCTGCCTCACTCCCAACCCCTTGGTGATGTGTGTCCTCTGGTTTGAGGCCACATGTGCTGGGTTCCTCATCTTTTGATGATGTGACCCCACTGGTGTGAGGACACTCCTGCCTGGTTCCCATCCCCTTGGTGATGTGGGCCCTCTGGTGAGAGTCTGATCATGGCTGGGTTCCTCACACTTCTTTGAGGTGGGCCCTCTTCTCTGAGGTCACTCCTGCCTGACTGGCACAACCCGCCTTGGCCACATGGGCCCACTGGTTGCAGATGGAGCGTGCTGGGAGCCTCCTCCCCTCGGTGATGAGGGCCCAGTGACGTCAGGGCCTAACTGCTGGGCTCCCCACATTTTCTGATGTGTGCCCAGTGGTGCGATGACACTCCTGCCAGGTTCCCATCCACATGGGGCTGTGGGCCTTCTATTCTGAGGTCCCAACGGCTGGGTTGCTCACACTTTCATGATGTGGGCCCTCTGCTGTGAGGTCAATCGTGCCTGGCTGGCACACATCGCCTTGGTGACGTGGGCACTCTGGTGGCAGTTGGAGCGTGCTGGGGCCTCCTCCCCTCAGTGATGAGGGCCCTCTGGTGTCAGGCCCTAAGTGCTAGGCTCCACACATTTTCTGATGTGTGCCCAGTGGTGCGAGGACACTCCTGCCAGGTTCCCATCCCCATGGGCATGTGGGACTTCTGTTCTGTGGTCCCAACGGCTGGGTTGCTCACAGTTTCATGATGTGGGCCCTTTGCTGTGAGTTCACTCTGGCCTGTATCCCATAGCGTCGGTGCTCTGGGCCGCCTGCCTGGAGTTTCCAACTCCTGGAGTCCTCACCTTTTTTATTCTATGTGCCCTCTGTTGTGAGTCTCCTCCTGCATGCCTCAGTCCCAGCCCCTTCGTGATGTGTGTCCCCTTGTTTGAGGCCACATGTGCTGTGTTCCTCATCTTTCGCTGATGTGGCCCCACTGGTGTGAGGGCACTCCTGCCTGGTTTCCATCCCCTTGGTGATGTGGACCTTCTGGTGAGAGTCTGATCCTGGTTGGGATCCTCACACTTCTGTGAGGTGGGCCCTCTGCTCTGTGGTCACTCCTGCCTGGCTTGCACACACTGCCTTGGCAACGTCGGCCGGCTGGTGGCAGTTGGAGCCTGCTGGGAGCCTCCTCCCCTTGGTGATGAGGGCCCTCTGGCGTCAGGCCCTAACTGCTGGGTTCCCACATTTTCTGATACATGCTAAGTGGTGCGAGGACACTCCTGCGAGGTTCCCATCACCATGGTGATGTGGGCCTTCTGCTCTGAGGTCCCACCGGCTGGGTTGCTCACAGTTTCATGATGTGGGCCCTCTGCTGTGAGTTCACTGTGGCCTGGATCCCATAGACTGGGTGCTCTGGGCCACCTGCTGGGAGGTTCAAACTGCTGGATTCCTCACCTTTTTTATTCTATGGGCCCTGTGTTGTTAGACAACTCCTGCCTGCCTCACTCTGAGCCACTTGGTGATGTGGGTCCTCTGGTTTTAGGTCACATGTGCTGGGCTCCTCACCTGTTGCTGATGTGGCCCCACTGGTGTGAGGACACTCCTGCCTGGTTCCCATCCCCTTGGTGATGTTGGCCCTCTGGTGAGAGTCTGATCCTTGTTGAGTTTCTTCACACTTCTTTGAGGTGGGCCCTCTGCTCTGAGGTCATTCCTGTCTGGCTGGCACACCCCTCCTTGGCGACGTCGGCCCTATGGTGGCAATTGGAGCCTGCTGGGAGCCTCCTCCCCTCAGTGATGAGGGCCCTCTGCCCTCAGGCCTTAACTGCTGGGTTCCCACATTTTCTGATTCGTGCTAAGTGATGCGAGTACACTCCTGCCAGGTTCCCATCCCTATGGGGATGTGGGCCTTCTGTTCTGAAGTCCCAACGGCTCAGTTGCTCACAGTTTCATGATGTGGGCCCTCTGTTGTGAGTTCTCTGTGACCTGGATCCCATAGACTCCATGCTGTGGGCCGCCTGCTGGCAGGTTCCAACTGCTGGATTCCTCACATTTTTTATTCTATGGGCTCTGTGTTGTGAGGCTACTCCTGCCTGCCTCACTCCTAGCCCCTTGGAGATGTGGGTCCTCTGATTTAGGCCACACGTTCTGGGTTCCTCACCTTTCTATGATGTGGCCACCCTGGCGTGAGGACCCTTCTGCCTGGTTCTGATCCCCTTGGTGAGGTGGACAAACTGGTGAGAGTCTTATCCTGGCTGGTTTCCTCACCCTTCTGTGAGGTAGGCCCTCTGCGGTGAGGTCACTCCTGCCTGGTTGGCACACGTTACCTTGGCGACGTGGGCCCTCAGTTGGGAGTTGGTGCCTGCTGGGAGTCTCCGCCCCTGGGTAATGAGGGCCCTCTGGCGTCAGGCCCTAACTCCTGGGCTCCCAAAATTTTCTGATGTGCGCCCTGTGGTGCGAGTACACTCCTGCCAGGTTCCCAACCGCATGGGAATGTGGGCCTTCTGCTCTGAGGTCCCATCGTCTGGGTTGCTCACAGTTTCATGATGAGGGTCCTCTGTTGTGAGTTCAGTCAGGCCTAGATCCCATAGCCTCACTGCTTCTGGCCGCCTGCTGGGAGGTTCCAACTGCGGGATTCCTCACATTTTTTATTCTATGGGCCCTGTGTTGTGAGGCTACTCCTGCCTGCCTCACTCTAAGCACCTTGGAGATGTGGGTCCTCTGGTTTAGGCCACATGTGCTGGGTTCCTCACCTTTCTATAATGTGGCCACACTGGTGTGAGGACACTCCTGCCTTCTTCCGATCCCCTTGGTGATGTGGGCTCTCTGGTGAGAGTCTTATCCTGGCTGGGTTCCTCACCCTTCTTTGAGGTAGGCCCTCTGCTGTGAGGTAACTCCTGCCTGGCTTTCTCCCATTGCCTGGTGACTTTGGCCCTCTGGTGGCAGTTGGAGCCTGCCTGGAGCCTCCTCTCCTCGGTGATGAGGGCCCTCTGGCGTCAGGCTCTAACTGCTGGGCTCCCCACGTTTTCTGATGTGAGTCCAATGATGCCAGGACACTCCTGTAAGGTTCCCATCCCCATGCGGATGTGGGTCTTCTGGTCTGAGGTCCCAACGCCTGGGTTACTCACAGTTTCCTCATGTTGGCTCTCTGGTGTTAGTTAACTCAGGCCTAGATCCCATAGCCTCTGTGCTGTGGACTGCCTGCTGGGAGGTTCCAACTGCTGGATTCCTCACCTTTTTTATTCTTTGGACCCTGTGTTGTGAGGCTCATCCTGCCTGCCTCACTCCCAGCCCCTTTGTGATGTAGGTCCTCTGGTTTGAGGCCACATGTGCCGGTTTCCTCACATTTTATTGATGTGGCCCCACTGGTGTGAGGACACTCCTGCCTGGTTCCCATCCCCTTGGTGATGTGGGCCCTCTGCTGAGAGTCTGATCCTGGCTGGATTCCTCACACTTCTGGGAGGAAGGCCCTCTGCTGTGAGGTCACTCCTGCCTGGCTGGCACACATGGCCTTGGCCACATGGGGCCTCTGGTTGCAGTTGGAGCATGCTGGGAGCCTCCTCCCCTCTGTGATGAGGGCCGTCTGGCGTTAGGCCCTAACTGCTGGTATCCCCACATTTTCTGATGTGTGCCCACTGGTGCGAAGACACTCCTGCCAGGTTCCCATCCCCATGGGGATTTGGGCCTTCTACTCTGAAGTCCCAACGCCTGGGTTGCTCACAGTGTCAGGATGTGGGCCCTCTGCTGTGAGTTCACTCCGGCATTGATCCCATAGCCTCGGTGCTCTGGGCCACCTGCTTGGAGCTTCCAACTGCTGGATTCCTCACCTTTTTTATTCTATGGGCCCTGTGTTGTGAGGCAACTCCTGCCTGCCTCACTCTGAGCCTCTTGGTGATGTGGGTCCTCTGCTTTGAGGCCACGTGTTCTGGGTTCCTCACCTTTCGCTGATGTGGCCCCACTGGTGTGAGGACACTCCTGCCTGGTTCCCATCCCCTTGGGGATGTGGGCCCTCTGGTGAGAGTCTGATCCTGGTTGGGTTCCTCACACTTCTTTGAGGTGGGCCCTCTGCTCTGAGGTCACTCCTGCCCAGCTGGCACACCCCGCCTTGGCGACGTCGGCCCTTTTGTGGCAGTTGGAGCCTGCTGTGAGCCTCCTCCCCTTGGTGATGAGGGCCCTCTGGTGTCAGGCCCTAACTGCTGGGTACCCACATTTTCTGATACGTTCTAAGTGGTGCGAGGACACTCTTACCATGTTCCCAACCCCATGAGGATGTGGGCCTTCTGCTCTGAGGTCCCAACGTCTGGGTTGCTCACAGTTTCATGATATGGGTCCTCTGCTGTGAGTTCACTGAGGCCTGGATCGCATAGACTGGGTGCTCTGGGCCATCTGTTGGGAGGTTCCCACTGCTGGATTCCTCAGCTTTTTTATTCTATGGGCCCTGTGTTGTGAGGCTACTCCTGCCTGCCTCACTCCGAGCCCCTTGGAGATGTGGGTTCTCTGGTTTAGGCCACATTTGCTGGGTTCCTCACCTTTCTATGATATTGCCACACTGGCGTGAGGACACTCCTGCCTGGTTCTGATTCCCTTGGTAATGTGGGCCCTCTGGTGAGAGTCTTATCCTGGCTTTGTTCCTCACCCTTCTGTGAGGTAGGCCCTGTGCTGTGAGCTCACTCCTGCCTGGCTGTCACACGTTACCTTGGTGACCTGGGCCCTCAATTGGGAGTTGGTGCCTTCTTGGAGTCTCCTCCCCTCGGTAATGAGGGCCCTCTGGCGTCAGGCCCTAACTTCTGGGCTCCCAAAATTCTCTGATGTGTGCCCTGTGGTGTGAGTACACTTCTGACAGGTTCCCAACCCCATGGAAATGTGGGCCTTCTGCTCTGAGGTCCTAACGGCTGGGTTGCTCACAGTTTCATGATGAGGGCCCTCTGTTGTGAGTTCAGTCAGGACTGGATCCCATAGCCTCGCTGCTGCTGGCTGCCTGATGGGAGGTTCCAACTGTGGGATTCCTCACCTTTTTTATTCTATGGTCCCGCTGTTTTGAGGCTCCTCCTGCCTGCCTCACTCCCAGCTCCTTTTTGATGTGTGTCCTCTGGTTTGAGGCCACGTGTGCTGGGTCCCTCACATTTCGGTGATGTGGCCCCACTGGTGTGAGGACACTCCTGCCCTGTTCCCATTCCCTTGGTGATGTGGGCCCTCTGGTGAGAGTCTGATCATCTTTGGTTTCCTCACACTTCTGTGAAGTTGGCCCTCTGCTCTGAGGTCACTCCTGCCTGGCTGGCACACCCCGCATTGGTGACATCGGGCCTCTGGTAGCAGTTGGAGCCTTCTGGGAGCTACGTCCCCTCAGTGATGAGGGCTCTCTGGCATCAGGCCCTAACTGCTGTGCTCCCCACCTTTTCTGATGTGTGCCCACTGGTGCGATGACACTCCTGCTTGGTTCGCTTCCCCATGGGGATGTGGGCCTTGTGCTCTGAGGTCACAACGGCTGGGTTGCTTACAGTATCACGATGAGGGCCCTCTGCTGTGAGTTCACTGTGGCCTGGATCTCATACCCTCGGTGCTCTGGGCCGCCTGCTGGGAAGTTCCAACTGCTGGATTCCTCACCTTTTTTATACAGTGGGCCATGTGTTGTGAGGTTAATCCTGCCTGCCTCACTCCGAGACCCATGGTGATGTGGGTCCTCTGGTTTGAGGCTACATGTGCTGGGTACCTCAACTTTCGATGATGTGGCCCCACGGGTGTGAGGACACTCCTGCCTGGTTCCCATCCCCTTGGTGATGTGGGCCCTCTGGTGAGAGTCTGATCCTGGCTGGGTTCCTTACCCTTCTGTGAGGTGGGCCCTCTGATGTGAGGTCACACGTGGCTGGCTGAGTCACGTCACCTTGGCAACGTGGGGCCTCTGTTGGCCCCTGGATCATGCTGAGAGCCTCCTACCCTCGTAAATGAGGGCCCTGGAAAAAAACGCATATGCACTTTTTGGTCAAGTGCATCATTGTCGAGGTTTTGCCTCTTTTCCTATGCTTTCAGAGCAATTCCCGTCTACCTCCTGAAATCGCATTCCGGCAATTCTGCCCCGTTTTCAAGTCCTCTTTGCAGCCTTACTTGAATATATTTTTGGACGATAGCTGTCATTTATAACTCTGCAGGTTTGTGAATTACAGTGCCCCTGAGCCTCTTACTTCAACTCGCTTTCTTGTGAATTGGCCGCAAAACCGCAGGATTGCTTCAGGCCTTAATCTGGTTCCGGCATGGAACGCTGAGCCTGTGGTTAGTTCCTCTTCCTGGAGGGAAATGAGAGTTAAATGTGCCTGTCCACAAACCCACAGCTAGTCTCTCATTGGTTCTCCCTATTCCTGTTCATCTTTCGCAGAAATTGCAAACTGTACCAAACAGGAGGTTAAAGGCACTGACTCTCCAAGTGGGGAGAGTGTTAGTAAAGTGTCTTGAATGGTGAACCCGAGGACCAGGGGACGAAAACAGAGATGCATTTAAAAACGTTTTCTGATCACACGGTGGACCATACTCGGCATTCCCCATGCATGTTTGAGCTGAAGGACGAATCCCTTAAACCGGGAAAGCTGGGAACCTTGGAATAGGTACAATGCAGTATTACTTCTAATGGTCTGCATTTGCTGACCGAACCTCACCAATCCTATCAGCCCCAAGTGTCCAGCCTTATGTCTAACCCAGCTGTGGGTGTGGATGTGGTAAACCCAGGTCTCATCACAAGCCATGAATGAATTATTTAAGAATTGCTCTCTATTTCACAGTCTTTGTGATAGTTTTTAAAATTTATTTGTACAATGGGATTTAGCTGATGTTCAATGCTGCGTTTATGCCGATGTACACACACTGGATTCCCTTATGGAGACATATAAATACATAGGTTTTAAGACTCGTTCTAGTCACGTATATTCTTGGGGTTGAATATGTGATGTTGAGTCCATTTCGTTGAGCAAGGAGTAGATCATGTATATTACATATATGGCTTATGGAAGGGTATCTGTGCTAATTTCATTCTCTGGTTTTATGCGGCACCTCAACTCACCTTTCCCCATAAGCAAACGTAATTTGGTTTTCTAAATGTGAGACCCTGTTGTGTTTTGTAATTCACTTCATGTGTAGCCAAGTTTACATTCCGTGTATTAGTGATATCTTATGATGTTTCTTTTTCTGTGTGACTTATTTCACGTAGAATCATCGTACCTGAATCCACTCATTATGCCGCTACGGGCCTGATGACATAGATTTCATTGCTGAATGATATACCATTGTACGTACGTACCACAACTTTTTTATCCATTTTTCGCTTTCTGAGATATTTAGCTTGTACCATAGACGAGGTTCTTGTAAACAGAGCTGTCCGAAATTTGGAGTGGCTGTGTGTTTTTGATTTTAATTTCCCTAAGCTATAGGACCATAAGTGGAAGTGCCATAGGCTGTGTTGCTTTGTTTTCTACGTGTTTCAGAAAACACCATACACTTCTCCAGAGTGGTTGTTGGCAATTTACATCCCGCCCATCAGCATAACAAGGCTCCCTGTTCTCCAGGGCCTGTGCTGCTTTTCTGGATTTTACACATTTTTCAAATGGCCCTTTTGATCCGGGGTCAGTGAGACTTCATTGTAGTGCAGATTTCTTTAACATGCTTGCTTGGTTGGCCAAAAAGGGCATATGCGTTTTTTCCTGAATATATTCAGGAAAAAACGCATACGCCCTTTTTGGCCAAGTGCATCATTGTCGACATTCTGCCTCTTTTCCTATGCTTTAAAGGCAATTGCAGTCAAACCCCTGAAATGGTTTTCCTGCAATTCTGCCCCACTTACAAGTCCTCTTCGGAGCCTTCCTTCAATATATTTTTGGACGATAGCTGTCATTTATAACTCTGCAGATTTGTGAATTACAGTGACCCTGAGCTCCTTTCTTCAACTCACTTCCTTGTGAGCTGGCCGCAAACCCGCAGGATTGCTTCAGACCCCAGTCTGCTTCCGGAACAGCATGCGGAGGCTTTGGTTAATTCCTCTTCCTGGTGGGAAATGAGCGTTACATTTGCCCGTGCCGACACCTACAGCTAGTCTCTCATTGGTTCTCCCAATTCCTGTTCATCTTGCGCAGAATTTGCAAACTGTGCCAAATAGGAGGTTAAAGGCACTGACTCTCCAAGTGGGGAGAGTGTTAGTAAAGCGTCTGGAATGGTGAACCCGAGTACCAGGGGACGAAAACTGAGATGCATTTGAAAACGTTTACCAATCACACGGTGGACCATACTCTGGGTTTCCCATGCATGTTTTAGCTGAAGGAAGAATCCCTTAAACCTGGAGAGTTGGGACCTATGGAATGGATACCATGCAGTATGACTTCAAAGGGTCTGCGTTTGCTCACCGAACCTCACCAATGCTATGAGCCCGAAGTGTCCGGCCTTATATCTCACCCAGCTCTGGGTGTAGATATGGTAAATCCAGGTTGCATCACAAGCCCTGAATGAATTATTTAAGAATTGCTCTCTATTTCACTGGCATTTTGTTTTGTTTCTGAAATTTATTTTGATAATGGGATTTATCGGATTTTCACTGCTGCGTTTAGGCCGCTGTACACATGCTTGATTTCCTTATGGAGACATATAAATCCATGGGTTTTAAGATTCTTGCTTGACAGGTATATTCCCAGGCGTTGAATATGGGGTGTTGAGTCCATTTCGTTGAGCAAGGAGTAGGTTTGGTCTTTTATATATTTGGCTTATGGAACGGTATCTGTGCTAATTTCAATCTCTGGTTTTATGCAGCACCCCAGCTCACGTTTCCCCATAAGCAAGCATAAGTTGGTTTTCTAAATTTGAGACCTTGTTTTGTTTTGTAATTCAGTTCATGTGTAGCCAAGTTTACATTCCGTGTATTAGTGATATCTTATGATGTTTCTTTTTCTGTGTGACTTATTTCTCGTAGAATCATCATACCTGAATACACTCATTATGCCGCTACGGGCCTGATGACGTAGATTTCTTGCTGAGTGATATTCCATTGTACGTGCGTACCACAATTTCTTTATCCATTTTTTGCTTTCTCGGATAATTAACTTGTACGGTAGACGAGGTTCTTGTAAACAGAGCCGTCCCAAACTTTGGGGTGGCTGTGTGTTTTTGATTTTAATTTCCCTAAGCTATAGGACCATAAGTGGAAGTGCCATAGGCTGTGTTGCTTTGTTTCCTACGTGTTTCAGGAAACACCATACAGTTCTCCAGAGTGGCTGTTGGCAATTTACATCCCGCCCATCAGCATAACAAGGCTCCCTGTTCTCCATGACCTGTCCTGCCTTTCTGCATTTTACACGTTTTTCAGAATGCCCTTTTGACCGGGGGTCAGTGAGTCTTCATTGTAGTGCAGATTTCCTTTACACGCTTGCTTGGTTGGCCAAAAAGTGCGTATGCGTTTTTTCATGAATATATTCAGGAAAAAACGCACACGCCCTTTTTGTCCAAGTGCATCATTGTCGACATTCTGCCTCTTTTCCTATGCTTTAAGTGCAATTCTAGTCTACCCCCTGAAATCGTTTTCCTGAAATTCTGCCGCGCTTTCAAGTCCTCTTCAAAGACTTACTTCGATACATTTTTGGACGATAGCTGTCATTCATAGCTCTGCAGGTTTGTGAATTACAGTGCCTCTGAGCTCCTTTCTTCAACTCGCTTTCTTGTGAGCTGGCCGCAATACCGCAGGATTGCTTCAGGCCCTAATCTGTTTCCGGTCGGGCATGCTGAGCCTTTGGTTAATTCCTCTTCCTGGTGGGAAATGAGCGTTCCATTTGCCCGTGCAGACACCTACAGCTAGTCTCTCATTGGTTCTCCCTATTCCTGTTCATCTTGCGCAGAAATTGCAAACTGTGCCAAACAGGAGGTTAAAGGCACTGACTCTCCAAGTGGGGAGAGTGTTAGTAAAGCGTCTGGAATGTTGAACCCGAGTACCAGGGGACGAAAACTGAGATGCATTTGAAAACGTTTCCCAACCACATGGTGGACCATACACTGTGTTTCCCATGCATGTTTTAGCTGAAGGAAGAATCCCTTACACCTGGAGAGTTGGGACCCGTGGAATGCGTACCATGGAGTATGACTTCAAAGGGTCTGCGTTTGCTCACCGAACCTCACCAATGCTCTCAGCCCGAAGTGTCCAGCCTTATGTCTCACCCAGCTCTGGGTGTAGATGTGGTAAATGCAGGTTGCATCACAAGCCCTGAATGAATTATTTAAGAATTGCTCTCTATTTCACTGTCATTGTGTTTTGTTTTTGAAATTTATTTTGATAATGGGATTTATCGGATTTTCACTGCTGCGTTTAGGCCGCTGTACACACGCTTGATTTCCTTATGGAGACATATAAATCCATGGGTTTTAAGATTATTACTTGTCACGTATATTCCCAGGCGTTGAATATGGGCTGTTGAGTCCATTTCGTTGAACAAGGAGTAGGTCTTGTTTATTATATATTTGGCTTATGGAACGGTATCTGTGCTAATTTCAATCTCTGGTTTTATGCAGCACCCCAACTCACCTTTCCCCATAAGCAAGCATAAGTGTGTTTTCTAAATTTGAGATCCTGTTCTGTTTTGTAATTCAGTTCATGTGTAGCCAAGTTCATATTCCGTGTATTACTGATATCTTATGATGTTTCTTTTTCTGTGTGACATATTTCTCGTAGAATCATCGTACCTGAATCCACTGATTATGCCGCTACCGTCCTGATGACGTAGATATCATTGCTGAGTGATATTCCATTGTACGTGCGTACCACAACTTCTTTATCCATTTTTTGCTGTCTCGGATATCTAACTTTTTCCGTAGACGAGGTTCTTGTAAACAGAGCCGTCCCAAACTTTGGGGTGGCTGTGTGTTTTTGATTTTAGTTTCCCTAAGCTATAGGACCATAAGTGGAAGTGCCATAGGCTGTGTTGCTTTGTTTCCTACGTGTTTCAGGAAACACCATACACTTCTCCAGCGTGGCTGTTGGCAATTTACATCCCGCCCATCAGCATAACAAGGCTCCCTGTTCTCCATGACCTGTCCTGCCTTTCTGCATTTTACACGTTTTTCAGAATGCCCTTTTGACCGGGGGGCAGTGAGACTTCATTGTAGTGCAGATTTCCTTTACACGCTTGCTTGGTTAGCCAAAAAGTGCGTATGCGTTTTTTCCTGAATATATTCAGGAAAAAACGCATACGCCCTTTTTGGCCAAGTGCATCATTGTCGACATTCTGCCTCATTTCCTATGCTCTAAGTGCAATTCCAGTCTACCCCCTGAAATCGTTTTCCTGAAATTCTGCCCCGCTTTCAAGTCCTCTTTTAAGACTTACTTCAATACATTTTGGGACGATAGCTGTCATTCATAACTCTGCAGGTTTGTGAATTACAGTGCCCCTGAGCTCCTTTCTTCAACTCGCTTTCTTGTGAGCTGGCCGCAAAACCGCAGGATTGGTTCAGGCCCTAATCTGTTTCTGGCCGGGCATGCTGAGACTTTAGTTAATTCCTCTTCCTGGTGGGAAATGAGCGTTCCATTTGCCCGTGCAGACACCTACAGCTAGTCCCTTATTGGTTCTACCTATTCCTGTTCATCTTGTGCAGAAATTGCAAACTGTGCCAAACAGGAGGTTAAAGGCACTGACTCTCCAAGTGGGGAGAGTGTTAGTAAAGCGTCTGGAATGGTGAAGCCTAGTCCCTGGGCTCGAAAACTGAGATGCATTTGAAAACGTTTCCCAATCACACAGGGGACCGCACTCTGGGCTTCCCATGCATGATTTAACTGAAGGAAGAATCCCTTAAACTTGGAGAGTTGGGACCCATGGAATGGGTACCATGCAGTATGACTTCAAAGGGTCTGAGTTTGCTCACCGAATCTCACCAATGCTATCAGCCCAAAGTGTCCAGCCTTATGTCACACCCAGCTCTGGGTGTAGATGTGGTAAATCCAGGTTTCATCACAAGCCCTGAATGAATTATTTGAGAATTGCTCTCTAAGAATTGCTCTCTGTTTCACTGTCATTGTGTTTTGTTTTTGAAATTTATTTTGGTAATGGGATTTATCGGATTTTCACTGCTGCGTTTAGGCCGCTGTACACATGCTTGATTTCCTTATGGAGACATATAAATCCATGGGTTTTAAGCTTCTTACTTGTCAGGTATATTCAAAGGCGTTGAATATGGGGTGTTGAGTCCATTTCGTTGAGCAAGGAGTAGGTCTTGTCTATAATATATTTCTGTTATGGAACGGTATCTGTGCTAATTTCAATCTCTGGTTTTATGCAGCACCCCAACTCTCCTTTCCACATAAGCAAGCATAAGTTGGTTTTCTTAATTTGAGACCCTGTTCTGTTTTGTAATTCAGTTCATGTGTAGCCAAGTTTACATTACGTGTATTAGTGATATCTTATGATCTTTCTTTTTCTGTATGACTTATTTCTCGTAGAATCATCGTACCTGAATCCACTCATTATGCCGCTATGGGCCTGATGACGTAGATTTCATTGTTGAGTGATATTCCATTGTACGTACGTAGCACAATTTCTTTATCCATTTTATGCTTTCTCGGATATTTATCTTGTACCGTACACGAGGTTCTTGTAAACAGAGCCGTCCCTAACTTTGGGGTGGCTGTGTGTTTTTGATTTTAATTTCCCTAAGCTATAGGACCATAAGTGGAATTGCTATAGGCTGTGTTGCTTTGTTTCCTACGTGTTTCAGGAAACACCATACACTTCTCCAGAGTGGCTGTTGGCAATTTACATACCGCCCATCAGCATAACAAGGCTCCCTGTTCTCCATGACCTGTCCTACCTTTCTGGATTTTACACTTTTTTCAGATGGCCCTTTGGACCGGGGGGCAGTGAGACTTCATTGTAGTGCAGATTTCCTTTACACGCTTGCTTGGTTGGCTAAAAAGTGCGTATGCGTTTTTTCCTGAATATATTCAGGAAAAAACGCATACGCCCTTTTTGGCCAAGTGCATCATTGTCGATATTCTGCCTCTTTTCCTATGCTTTAAGTGCAATTCCAGTCTATCCCCTGAAATCGTTTTCCTTAAATTCTGCCCCGCTTTAAACTCCTCTTCGAAGACTTACTTCAATACATTTTTGGACGATAGCTGTCATTCATAACTCTGCAGGTTTCTGAATTACAGTGCCCCTGAGCTCCTTTCTTCAACTCGCTTTCTTGTGAGCTGCCCCCATAACCGCAGGATTGCTTCAGGCCCTAATCTGTTTCCGGCAGGGCATGCAGAGCCTTTGGTTAATTCCTCTTCCTGATGGGAAATGAGCGTTCCATTTGCCCTTGCAGACACCTACAGCTAGTCTCTCATTGGTTCTCCCTATTCCTGTTCACCTTGCGCAGAAATTGCAAACTGTGCCAAACAGGAGGTTAAAGGCACTGACTCTCCAAGTGGGGAGAGTGTTAGTAAAGCGTCTGGAATGGTGAAGCCGAGTCCCTGGGCTCGAAAACTGAGATGCATTTGAAAACGTTTCTCAATCACACGGGGGACCGTACTCTGGGCTTCCCATGCATGTTTTAACTGAAGGAAGAATCCCTTAAACCTGGAGAGTTGGGACCCATAGAATGGGTACCATGCAGTATGACTTCAAAGGGTCTGCGTTTGCTCACCGAACCTCACCAATGCTATGAGCCCGAAGTGTCCAGCCTTATGTCTCACCCAGCTCTGCGTGTAGATGTCGTAAATCCAGGTTGCATCACAAGCTCTGAATGAATTATTTAAGAATTGCTCTCTATTTCACTGGCATTGTGTTTTGTTTTTGAAATTTATTTTGATAATGGGATTTATCGGATTTTCACTGCTGCGTTTAGGCCACTGTACACACACTTGATTTCCTTATGGAGACATATAAATCCATGGGTTTTAAGATTCTTACTTGTCAGGTATATTCCCAGGCGTTGAATATGGGGTGTTGAGTCCATTTCGTTGAGCCAGGAGTAGGTCTTGTCTCTTATATATTTGGCTTATGGAACGGTATCTGTGCTAATTTCAATCTCTGGTTTTATGCAGCACCCCAACTCACCTTTCCCCATAAGCAGGCATAAGTTGGTTTTCTAAATTTGAGACCCTGTTCTGTTTTGTAATTCAGTTCATGTGTAGACAAGTTTACATTCCGTGTATTAGTGATACCTTATGATGTTTCTTTTTCTGTGTGACTTATTTCTCGTAGAATCGTCGTACCTGATTCCAGTCATTATGCCGCTACAGGCCTGATGACGTAGATTTCATTGCTGAGTGATATTCCATTGTACGTGCGTACCACAATTTCTTTGTCCATTTTTTGCTTTCTCGGATATTTAACTTGTACCGTAGACGATGTTCTTGTAAACAGAGCCGTCCCAAACTTTGGGGTGGCTGTGTGTTTTTTATTTTAATTTCCCTAAGCTATAGGACCCTAAGTGGAAGTGCCATAGGCTGTGTTGCTTTGTTTCCTACGTGTTTCAGGAAACACCATACACTTCTCCATAGTGACTGTTGGCAATTTACATCCCTCCCATCAGCATAACAAGGCTCCCTGTTCTCCAAGACCTGTCCTGCCTTTCTGGATTTTACACTATTTTCAGATGGCCCTTTAGACCGAGGGGGGGGCAGTGAGGCTTCATTGTAGTGCAGATTTCCTTTATATGCTTGCTAGGTTGGACAAAAAGGGCGTATGCGTTTTTTCCTGAATATATTCAGGAAAAAACGCATACGCCCTTTTTGGCCAAGTGCATCATTGTCGACATTCTGCCTCTTTTCCTATGCTCTAAGTGCAATTCCAGTCAACCCCCTGAAATCGTTTTCCTGAAATTCTGCCCCGCTTTCAAGTCCTCTTTTAAGACTTACTTCAATACATTTTGGGACGATAGCTGTCATTCATAACTCTGCATGTTTGTGAATTACAGTGCCCCTGAGCTCCTTTCTTCAACTAGCTTTCTTGTGAGCTGGCCGCAAAACCGCAGGATTGGTTCAGGCTCTAATCTGTTTCCGGCCGGGCATGCTGAGTCTTTGGTTAATTCCTCTTCCTGGTGGGAAATGAGCGTTCCATTTGCCCGTGCAGACACCTACAGCTAGTCTCTCATTGGTTCTACCTATTCCTGTTCACCTTGTGCAGAAATTGCAAACTGTGCCAAACAGGAGGTTAAAGGCACTGACTCTCCAAGTGGGGAGAGTGTTACTAAAGCGTCTGGAATGGTGAAGCCGAGTCCCTGGGCTCCAAAACTGAGATGCATTTGAAAACGTTTCCCAATCACACGGGGGACCGTACTCTGGGCTTCCCATGCATGTTTTAACTGAAGGAAGAATCCCTTAAACATGGAGAGTTGGGACCCATGGAATTGGTACCATGCAGTATGACTTCAAATGGTCTGCGTTTGCTCACCGAACCTCACCAATGCTATCAGCCCGAAGTGTCCAGCCTTATGTCACACCCAGCTCTGGGTGTAGATGTGGTAAATCCAGGTTTCATCACAAGCCCTGAATGAATTATTTGAGAATTGCTCTCTAAGAATTGCTCTCTATTTCACTGTCATTGTGTTTTGTTTTTGCAATTTATTTTGATAATGGGATTTATCGCATTTTCACTGCTGCGTTTAGGCCGCTGTACACACGCTTCATTTCCTTATGGAGACATATAAATCCATGGGTTTTAAGCTCCTTACTTGTCAGGTATATTCAAAGGCGTTGAATATGGGGTGTTGAGTCCATTTCATTGAGCAACGAGTAGGTCTTGTCTATAATATATTTCTGTTATGGAACGGTATCTGTGCAAATTTCAATCTCTGGTTTTATGCAGCACCCCAACTCTCCTTTCCCCATAAGCAAGCATAAGTTGGTTTTCTTAATTTGAGACCCTGTTCTGTTTTGTAATTCAGTTCATGTGTAGCCAAGTTTACATTACGTGTATTAGTGATATCTTATGATCTTTCTTTTTCTGTATGACTTATTTCTCGTAGAATCATCGTACCTGAATCCACTCATTATGCCGCTATGGGCCTGATGACGTAGATTTCATTGCTGAGTGATATTCCATTGTACGTACGTAGCACAATTTCTTTATCCATTTTACGCTTTCTCGGAAATTTATCTTGTACCGTAGACGAGGTTCTTGTAAACAGAGCCGTCCCTAACTTTGGGGTGGCTGTGTGTTTTTGATTTTAATTTCCCTAAGCTATAGGACCATAAGTGGAATTGCCATAGGCTGTGTTGCTTTGTTTCCTACGTGTTTCAGGAAACACCATACTCTTCTCCAGAGTGGCTGTTGGCAATTTACATACCGCCCATCAGCATAACAAGGCTCCTTGTTCTCCATGACCTGTCCTACCTTTCTGGATTTTACACTTTTTTCAGATGGCCCTTTGGACCGGGGGGCAGTGAAACTTCATTGTAGTGCAGATTTCCTTTACACGCTTGCTTGGTTGGCTAAAAAGTGCGTATGCGTTTTTTCCTGAATATATTCAGGAAAAAACGCATACGCCCTTTTTGGCCAAGTGCATCATTGTCGACATTCTGCCTCTTTTCCTATGCTTTAAGTGCAATTCCAGTCTACCCCCTGAAATCGTTTTCCTGAAATTCTGCCCCGCTTTAAACTCCTCTTCGAAGAGTTACTTCAATACAGTTTTGGACGATAGCTGTCATTCATAACTCTGCAGGTTTGTGAATTACAGTGCCCCTGAGCTCCTTTCTTCAACTCGCTTTCTTGTGAGCTGGCTTCAAAACCGCAGGATTGCTTCAGGCCATAATCTGGTTCTGGCCGGGCATGCTGAGCCTTTGGTTAATTCCTCTTCCTGGTGGGAAATGAGCATTCCATTTGCCCGTGCAGACACCTACAGCTAGTCTCTCATTGGTTCTCCCTATTCCTGTTCATCTTGCGCAGAAATTGCAAACTGTGACAAACAGGAGGTTAAAGGCACTGACTCTCCAAGTGGGGAGAGTGTTAGTAAAGCGTCTGGAATGGTGAACCCGAGTACCAGGGGACGAAACCTGAGATGCATTTGAAAAGGTTTCCCAATCACACGGTGGACCATACTCTGGGTTTCCCATGCATGTTTTAGCTGAAGGAAGCATCCCTTAAACTTGGAGATTTGGGACCCATCGAATGGGCACCATGCAGTATAACTTCAAAGGGTCTGCGTTTGCTCACCGAACCTCACCAATGCTATCAGCCCGAAGTGTCCAGCCTTATGTCTCA
Organism: Delphinapterus leucas; assembly: GCF_059928025.1. Lineage (NCBI taxonomy): Eukaryota > Metazoa > Chordata > Mammalia > Artiodactyla > Monodontidae > Delphinapterus > Delphinapterus leucas. Next base: position 3,759,396 of record NW_028322254.1, on the reverse strand, counting down.
CCCAGCTCTGGGTGTAGATGTGGTAAATGCAGGTTGCATCACAAGCCCTGAATGAATTATTTAAGAATTGCTCTCTATTTCTCTGTCATTGTGTTTTGTTTGTGAAATTTATTTTGATACTGGGATTTACCGGATTTTCACTGCTGCGTTTAGGCCGCTGTACACACGCTTGATTTCCTTATGGAGACATATAAATCCATGGGTCTTAAGATTCTTACTTGTCAGGTATATTCCCAGGCGTTGAATATGGGGTGTTGAGTCCATTTCGTTGAGCAAGGAGTAGGTCTTGTCTATTATATATTTGGTTTATGGAACGGTATCTGTTCTAATTTCAATCTCTGGTTTTATGCAGCACCCCAACTCACCTTTCCCCATAAGCAAGCATAAGTTGGCTTTCTAAATTTGAGACCCTGTTCTGTTTGTAATTCAGTTCATGTGTAGCCAAGTTTACGTTCCGTGTATTAGTGATATCTTATGATGTTTCTATTTCTGTGTGACTTATTTCTCATAGAATCGTCGTACGTGAATCCACTCATTATGCAGCTACGGGCCTGATGACGTAGATTTCATTGCTGAGTGATATTCCATTGTTCGTACGTACCACAACTTCTTTATCCATTTTTTGCTTTCTCGGATATTTAACTTGTACCGTAGACGAGGTTCTTGTAAACAGAGCCATCCCAAATTTTGGGGTAGCTGTGTGTTTTTGATTTAAATTTCCCTAAGCTATAGGACTCTAAGTGGAAGTGCCATAGGCTGTGTTGCTTTGTTTCCTCCGTGTTTCAGGAAACACCATACACTTCTCCAGTGTGGCTGTTGGCAATTTACATCCCGCCCATCAGCATAACAAGGCTCCCTCTTCTCCATGACATCTCCTGCGTTTCTGATTTTACACTTGATTCAGATGGCCTTTTGGACCTGGGGGCAGTGAGACTTCATTGTAGTGGAGATTTCCTTTACACGCTTGCTTGGTTGGCCAAAAAGTGCGTATGCGTTTTTACCTGAATATATTCAGGAAAAAACGCATACGCACTTTTTGTCCAAGTGCATCATTGTCGACATTCTGCCTCTTATCCTATGCTTTAAGTGCAATTCTAGTCTACCCCCTGAAATCCTTTTCCTGAAATTCTGCCCCGCTTTCAAGTCCTCTTCGAAGACTTACTTCAATACATTTTTGGATGATAGCTGTCATTCATATCTCTGCAGGTTTGTGAATTACAGTGCCCCTGAGCTCCTTTCTTCAACTCGCTTTCTTGTGAGCTGGCCGCAAAACCGCAGGATTGCTTCAGGCCCTAACCTGGTTCCGGCAGGGAACGCTGAGCCTTTGGTTAATTCCTCTTCCTGGTGGGAAATGAGCGTTTCATTTGCCCGTGCAGACACCTACAGCTAGTCTCTCATTGGTTCTCCCTATTCCTGTTCATCTTGCGCAGAAATTGCAAACTGTGCCAAACAGGAGGTTAAAGGCACTGACTCTCCAAGTGGGGAGAGTGTTAGTCAAGCGTCTGGAACGGTGAACCCGAGTACCAGGGGACGAAACCTGAGATGCATTTGAAAACGTTTCCCAATCACACGGCGGACGATACTCTGGGTTTCACATGCATGTTTTAGCTGAAGGAAGAATCCCTTAAACCTGGAGAGTTGGGACACATGGAATGGCTACCATGCAATATGACTTCAAAGGGTCTGCGTTTGCTCACCAAACCTCACCAATGCTATGAGCCCGATGTGTCCAGCCTTATGTCTCAACCAGCTCTGGGTGTAGATGTGGTAAATCCAGGTTGCATCACAAGCCCTGAATGAATTATTTAAGAATTGCTCTCTATTTCACTGTCATTGTGTTTTGTTTTTGAAATTTATTTTGTTAATGGGATTTATCGGATTTTCACTGCTGCATTTAGGCCACTGTACACACGCTTGACTTCCTTATGGAGACATATAAATCCATGGGTCTTAAGTTTCTTACTTGTCAGGTATATTCCCAGGCGTTGAATATGGGGTGTTGAGTCCATTTCGTTGAGCAAGGTGTAGGTCTTGTCTATTATATATTTGGCTTATGGAACATTATCTGTGCTAATTTCAATCTCTGGTTTTATGCAGCACCCCAACTCACCTTTCCCCATAAGCAAGCATAAGTTGGTTTTCTAAATTTGAGACCCTGTTCTGTTTTGTAATTCAGTTCATGTGTAGCCAAGTTTATGTTCCGTGTATTAGTGATATCTTATGATTTTTCATTTTCTGTGTGTCTTATTTCACTTAGAATCATCGTACCTGAATCCACTCATTATGCCACGACGGACCTGATGACATAGATTTCATTGGTGAGTGATATTCCATTGTACGTACATACCACAACTTCTTTATCCATTTTTTCATTCTGGGATATTTAACTTGTACCATAGACAAGGTTCTTGTAAACAGAGCCGTTGGAAACTTTGGGGTGGCTGTGTGATTTTGATTTTAATTTCCCTAAGCTATAGGACCATAAGTGGAAGTTCCGTAGGCTCCATTGCTTTGTTTTTTAGGTGTTTGAGGAAACACTATACACTTCTCCAGAGTGGCTGTTGGCAATTTACATCCCGTCCATCAGCATAACACGGCTCTCTGTTCTCCATGGCCTGTGCTGCCTTTCTGGATTTTACACTTTTTTCAGATGGCCCTTTTGACTGGGGGGCTGTGAGACTTCACTGTAGTGCAGATTTCTTTAACATGCTTGCTTGGTTGGCCAAAAAGTGCGTATGCGTTTTTTCCTGAATATTTTCAGGTAAAAACGCATACGTACTTTTTGGCCAAGTGCACCATTGTCGACCTTCTGCCTCTTTTCCTATGCTTTAAATGCAATTCCAGTCTACCCACTGAAATCGTTTTCCTGAATTTCTGCCCCACTTTCAAGTCCTCTTCGCTGACTTCCTTCAATATATATTTGGACGATAGCTGTCATTTATAACTCTGCAGGTTTGTGAATTTGGATAATTCCTCTTCCTGGTGGGAAATGAGCATTACATTTGCCCGGGCAGACACCTACAGCTAGTCTCTCATTGGTTCTCCCTATTCCTGTTCATCTTGCGCAGAAATTGCAAACTGTGCCAAACAGGAGTTTAAAGGCACTGACTCTCCAAGTGGGGAGAGTGTTAGTAAAGCATCTGGAATGGTGAACCCGTGTAAAAGGGGACGAAACCTGAGATGCATTGGAAAACGTTTGCCAGTCACACGGTGCACTATACTGTGGGTTTCCCAGGCATGTTTTAGCTGAAGGAAGAATCCCTTAAACCTGGAGAGTTGGGACCCATGGAATGGGTACTTCAAGGGGTCTGAATTTGCTCACCGAACCTCACCAATGCTATCAGCCTGGTGTCCAGCCTTATGTCTCACTCAGCTCTGGGTGTAGATGTGGTAAATCCAGGTTGCATCACAGGCACTGAATGAGTTATTTAAGAATTGCTCTCTATTTCACTGTCATTGTGTTTTTTGTTTCTGTAATTTATTTTGATAATGGGATTTATCGTATTTTCACTGATGTGTTCATGCCACTGTACACAAGCTTGATTCTCTTACAGAGACATATAAAACCATGGGTTTGAAGATTCTTATTAGTCAGGTATATTCCTAGGCGTTGAATATGGGGTGTTGAGTCCATTTTGTTGAGCAAGTTGTAGGTCTTGACTATTACATATTTGGCTTATGGAACTGTATCTGTGCTAATTTCAATCTCTGGTTTTATGCAGCACCCCAACTCACCTTTATCCTTAAGCAAGAATAAGTTGGTTTTCTATATTTGAGACCCTGTTCTGTTTTGTAATTCAGTTCATGTGTAGCCAAGTTTACATTCCATGTATTAGTGATATAGTATGTCTTTTTGTTTTTGAATTCTCTGACTTTGAATGATCATACGTAACTCCTCTGGAGTTGTTACAAGTGGCCATATTTCATTGATTTCCAGGCTGAGTCATATTCCACTCTACATAAGCACCACATCTGTATCCATTTTTTCCCGCCAGAGACATTTAAGTTATATCCTAGTCGAGGATCTTTTAAACAGTGAGGCGGTATACATTGGGGTGCCTGTGTCCTCTCGATTTTTGTTTTTCCCAAGATATACGTCCATGAGTGCAAGTGCCCTTTGCTCTGTAGCTCATTTTTTAGATGCTTTAGTAAACACAATACACTTATCCAGAGTGACCGTTGGCAATATACATTTCCACTATAAGCCTCACAGGGCTCCCTTTTCTCCTTGCCCTGTCCTGCATTTCTGGTGTTTACACTTTATGAGGACGGCTCTTCTGACTGATGCGAAGTGATATGTTTTGTAGTATTGATTTCCAGTGCCCACCTGTTTGGTTGGCTAAAAAAGTGTATGCCCTTTTCTTGAATATATACAGAAAAAGACGCATACACCCTTTTTGGCCAACTGCAATGTTGGCAATGTTCAGCCCCTTTTCTTGTGCTTAATGGCGAGTCCTTTCTACCTCTTCCAATCCCTTTCCTGCCATTCTCCGTTGCTTACACATCCTTTTCTCTGACTTTCCTCAAGACATTTTTCAGTGACAGATATTTTCAACTCTGCAGTTTCGTGAATTTTAGTGTCCCTGAGTTCCATTTTTCAACTTGTGTTTATGGGAACTGGCCACAAAGCAGCGGGATTTCCTCAAGCCCTATTCTGTTTCCATGGGCAACCCTAGCCTTTGGTCAATTCGTCTTCCTGATTGGAAATTAGAGTGACATGTGCCTGTCCGAACACCTAAGACTTGTCTCTCATTGTTCCTCCACCTTCTGCTTCATCCTCTGGACAAATTCCAAACTGTCTGCAACAAGATGTTGACAGTGCTGACATCTCCAAGTGGGGAGACTGTTCGTAAAGACGCTGGAGGGGTGAACCCGAGCACCAGGAGATGAGGAGATGAGATGCCTTTTCCAAACTCTTCCCGATCAGATGTTATACCATCCTCTGGGTGTGACAGGCATGTTTTAGCTGTAGAAAGTGTCCCATTCATATGAGGAGAACACCAGGGCTTTTACAAAATCAGTGTCTCTCCACAACCCAAACTGGGGAATTTTTTAAGCTACGGCTACACATATGTTCATTAAGGGCCTTGGGAAGTAGGCAGAGTCCAAACTTTAGATGACTGAAGTCTTCAGGGTCAGAAGCACTCACCACCGGCTTCCCTTAGGTTCCATTTTAACTGTCATTGATAGATGATGTCAATAAAAATATCTATTCTTTTTCAGATTATTTCCCCTTATAGGTTATTGTAAAATATTGAGTGTAGTTCCTGGTGCTATACAGTAGTTCCTTGTTGATGATCGATTTTATACATAGCAGTGTGTATGTGTTAATCTCAAACTGTTAATTTATCCCTCCTCTCACCTTTCCCCTTTGGTAATAATAAATTATAAGACTTTATACTTCTCATAAATGGGGGAGCTGAAAGAGAGGTATCATTTTCAATGGAAAAGCATTTAAAACAAGATTGAAGCTTTAACCAAGATTACTAGATGTACATCCTTGGAAAGAAATCACTTCGTTTCTCTAATATTGACCTGACAAATAAGACAAACCTTTTCACTGAACTTGCTTATAATAAAGTGATGGAAATATCAAATGGAAGTGTTAGAAACATTTTATTTTAACCGAGCCTTATACACTGTTCTATGTTAATTACAGTTTGGCTCACACATCTGTTCATTGAAGTTACAATGTTCTCAATTTCTGTTACTGATCCTCCAGAGTGGATCCCAACAAGTGTCCCCCTGCCCAGTGTCATTGGAGCCAACAGATCGAGACTGAGTTTGGTTCAGAAGCAAAGGAAACTTTATATTTTGATCAGAGAATGGAGAGGTGAGAGCATGTGCTACCCCGTGGGCTGTGGGCTGGGCTGCTGTGTAGAGATCCTGTCAGAGTCAGTGGGAGGGAGGGGGCGGAGCTCTTGAGGGCCCGGCTGGCTGCAGCTCAGGCTCTATATCACGGAGTGTGCACTGTGCCCCAGGATCTGAGGTGTCGACCCAGCCATTCTGCACTAGAAAATCTGGTCTGAAGTGCCGGGTGTGGAACCTCTGTATGCGGGACCCTAGGAGCACGTGAAATTAGACAAAGCACAAAGGATAAAAAAGGTTAGACTTTATTTTATTGCCCAGATTCTATTTTTATCTCCCAGGGATTTTTAAGGGGCTTTGCCTGGGACAAACCCCTCTTCTGCCTTTTGTCCCCTTCCTCATTCTTGGAGTGCTGAGGGTGCAGACCCTTCTTCTGTAACTGCTGAGTGCTGAGTTAGGAGCCCTCATACCTGTGGGCGAGGGTCAGAACTTCCCAGCAGCCTCCAGGTGACGTTGATTGTCCCCAGGCCTCCTGCCTCCCTGCTCGTCCGCCTGAGCACCAGTATTGGAAGTGTTATAGATTCTAATGACCTTTAAGGGTCCAGGAAGGAGATGTGCAGTGACGCTGTGAGGTCCAGTTTCACCCCGCCCCACATTTGTTCGGCCACCTTAGGCTGACCGTTTCTGCGTGCCTAGATGCTCCGACCAGTAGTCTGCGCTTTCTTCAATTAGGCCCCTGGATTAACGTAAAAACAGCACCAGGTGTCAGGACCCTGTCCGCTCAACTCCCAGACAATCCAGGGTCAGTGGTGATGAAGGATCATGATGGCCACTGAGTCAACAGCCTTTTGAAGTAAACAGGAGTCCAGCCGGTCTTATTGGCCACCATTATCACAGTGTCTGTAGGCTTTTCTATGCTGACAGCGTGATATACTTTTCCCCTGCCAAGATTATTAGGTCCGCTCTGGGTGCAGTAAGTCCTGCAAGCAGTAGTCTACTCTTTTGGGACACACTTTTGTTGTTTTATGAGAGAAACTCCAGGTCAAGTGATGGTCACATGAGTCGTCATGGTGCCCCGTTGCTCCCGGTTATCTCTCTGGAGGTTGGAGTTGGAGGGCCACCTCATTCGAGGTCAGTGTGCCCACGGAGCAAACCCTGCAACTTCAGGGCATGGTTGGGGGTTAGGATCACCACGTGGGGTCCTTTTCCCTTAGGAGGGAGGTGGCCTTTTGTGCTGCTGATTTCCAGGTTTTTAGATACCGCCAGTATCTTGGCCAGATGTGGCAGTGGGCCAAGTCCCTTGGTGGCTGTAGTTTATCCTACCTGGATGGCATTCTTGCATTGTTCCATTTCAAGTGGTCTCAGTTTTTGCACTAATACTCCAATGGCGATTCCCTTTTCACCAGGAATGTAAAGATCAAAGGGTTTAGCTAAATTAGGGAGTTCCAGGGCAAGGGTCTGAATTGACTGCTCTTTCCATTCTTGAAAGGCCACTTCTGGATTCTATTCAAAAGGATCATCATCTTTTCCTTTCAGTGTTTCATATAGAGGTCCAGCTAGTAGACTGTAGTTAGGGATCCAGAAGGAGCAAACCCTGGCCTCCCTGGGGACCCCTAAGCTGTCTTCTAGTTTTAGATATGGGTAAGGCTGTAAATTGTTTCTTCCCTTTCCTGGGATGGGCTTCTCCGACCTTCTGTGAGAATGAAGCCCAGGCAGGTCGCCGTAGTCTGTGATATTTGAGCTTTTTCTTGGACAACTTGTATCCTTTATTGGCTTGGTAGTTCAGAGGTCTCCTTAGTAGGGCTGGTGATCAGAATGTCGTCTGCATATTGAAGGAGTGTTTCCTTTTCCAGTGGTAGAACTTTTAGGTCTTTAGCTGAGCTTTCCCCAAAGATGGTGTGGGAATTTTTGAACCCTTGGGGCAAGACGGCCCAGAAGTATTGTTTTAGTTGTATGTTGAGTCCTGCCACTCACAAGCCAAAATTTCTTGTGACTCTGACACTAACGGAATACAAAAGAAGGCATCATTGAAGACTAATACAGAATACCATGTCCTGGTGGTTGGTAGAATGACCAGCAGGGTGTAGGTTTTAGGAACTACTGGAGGTATATCCTTGGTGGCTTCACTGACTGTCCTGACATCCTTTACCAGGACTCCAGCAGCCCATGGGGCTCTCGAGATCAGGCCAATCCCAGGATATGGAGATCACCTGCGCAGGTACCCTACCCCCACCCCAGACCACGGGGCTTTCGTGGTCAGGTCCCTCTCAGGATACAGAGCTACCCTTGCAGTTACGGTGGCAGGGCTGGGCACAGAGGAACCGTGCACATCGCCCTCATTGCAGAGCACTCCCAGCTCACCTGTCACTCAGATCTGACACAGAGCACCTCAGAGCAGGACTTGAACTAACAAACAGCAGCTCCGACAGGTCTGTGACCCTGGGCATCACTCTGTGTGGCCTCCCTCCACCTGGTCTTCCAGAGACTTCCACTGCACCCGGGGCACCAGGCCTCTGTCTCCACCCACCACCCACCCCTCCTCTCCCTGACTCCTGGGTTCCTCTCATTAGGAGAGGGTTTTCTTGAAGTTGTCTCCCACTCATGGGCCAGATAATATAATTAGAAAACAAGCCAGAGCTGCAGCCCCTTGTCCATCCTGACTCTCAGGAGACCACACCTGTTCCTTGGACCTGGCCGATTCAGAAAGTTCCATTTTCGGCAACTGTGAGCCCCTGAGGGGTGATTATTGGCTGGCCTGGGAAGCCTTACCTTGCCGACCAGTCCTCCCCAGGTGTGCCTGGGTTGAGATCAATATAAACACCGCTCCAGGCAGCAAGAGCCCCTGCAGCTGTGCCTGACGCCATTTTCTCTGCCCAGTCAGCAGTCTCGGGGCTGGGCTGGTGGGAGGGAGTGAGATGCCACGGCTTTGTGGGTGGCCCAGTGTGAGTGGGGCTCTGCTGGACTTTCTGCAGCAGTTGCCAAGATGCCACCTCCTAAAGAAGAGGATGTGTCACCCATACCTGCCGCTTGAATTTCTCCCTGGGCAGAGGTGAGGAAGGAAGAATGCAGTGGGGGCCGGGACAGCAGGGGTATCTCAGGCAGGGAAATGGAAAGCTTCCAGAAGAGTACCCAGGGCCAGGACCATCCTGGCTGGCCTGCAGGCACCAAGTCGGCTGGCATGCTGTCACTCATGTGGCTCCATGGCCCTTCCTCTAGGCTTTCAAGTCCTTGTACATATTCAGGTGTTTTACCTGGGAAGGGTGGGAACATTTCAGCAGCAGCTGGCCTGGGGCTCAGCCCACGTTTACTCACAGATGCCTCGGCACGGTCCCCCAGCTTTGCAATGAGGACGCTTGTTGCGTAGGGCCTGCTGGCTGAATGGGAGATGATTCCCCACCACTGACCAACTTCAGAATTGTTTACAACTGGAGCAAGTGCCCTGATACGGTTTTCCTCTGTGTAACTTGTAGGTTCTGTTTTTTTTTCTTTTTTTCATTTTTGGTTCAAGGTAGATTTTATTCCTCTTTTTTGTATTTACAGATATAAGCATGGAAATAATTTATTCATATAAATACATGTATGTGAAGGGAAGAATATTTTTTCTGTTTTAATTATTTTAATTTTATTTTTTTAACTTTGAATTTTATTTTATTTTTTTATAAAGCAGGTTCTTTGTGGTTATCTCTTTTATACATATAAATGTATACATGCCAATCCCAATATGTCAACTCCTTCCACCACCACCCCCAACAGCTTTCCCCACTTGGTGTCCATACGTTTGTTGTCTACATCTGTTGCTGTATTTTTGCCTTGCAAAACGGTTCATCTGTACAATTTTTCTAGGTTCCACATATATGCATTAATACACAAGATTTGTTTTTCTCTTTCTGACTTACTTCACTCTGTATGACAGTCTCTAGATCCATCAACGTCTCTACAAATGACCCAATTTCATTCCTTTTTATGGCTTAGTAATATTCCATTTTATACTTGTACCACATCTTTATGCATTCTTCTGTCTGTGGACATTTAGGTTGCTTGCATTACCTGGATATTGTAAATAGTGATGCAATGAACATTGCGGTGAATGTCTCTTTTCGTTTTATGGTTTTGTCTGGGTATATGCCCAGTACTGGGATTGCTGTATCATATGGTAATTCTATTCTTAGTTTTATAAGAAACTCCATAACGTTCTCCACAGTGACTGTATCAATTTACATTCCCAAAAATAGTGGAAGAAGGTTCCTTATCTCCACACCCATTCCAACATTTGTTGTTTGTAGATTTTCTGATGATGCCCATTCTAACAGGTGTGAGGTGATACACCATGGAGGAGTCTATTTTGTTGAGAAAAGAGTAGGTCTTGTCTATTACATATTTGGCTTATGGAACGGTATGTGTGCTAATTTCAATCTCTGGTTTTATACAGCACCCCAACTCAACTTTCCCCTTAAGGATGCATAAGTTTTTTATCTAAATGTGAGACTCTGTTCGGTTTTGTAATTTAGTTTATGTGTAGCCAAGTTTACACTCCCTCTATTAGTGATATCTTATGATAATTATCTTTCTGTGTGTGACATATTTCTCTTAGAATCATCATACCTAAATCCACTCAATTTGCTGCTACAGGCCTGATGACATTGATTTCATTGCTGAGTGATATTCCGTTGTACGTAGGTAGCACAACTTCTTTATCCATTTTTTTCTTTCTGGGATATTTAATTTGTACTGGACTGGAGGTTCTTGTAAACACAGCAGCCCTAAATTTTGTGTTGGCTGTGTCTTGTTGATTTTAAATTTCCTAAGCTATAGGGGCAAAATTGGAAGTGCCCTAGGCTCTGTAGCTTTGTTTTTCAGATGTTTCAGGATACACCATAAACATCTCCAGAGTGTCTGTTGGCAATTTACATCCCGCCCATCAGCATAACAAGGCTCCCTGTTCTCCATGGCCTGTCCTGTGTTTCTGGTTTTTACACTTTTTTCAGATGGCCCTTTTGACGAATGGGAAATGAGACTTCAATGTAGTGTGGATTTCCATTGCTGGAGTGCTTGGTTGGCCAAAAAGTGCATATGCGTTTTTTCTGAATATATTCAGGAAAAAATGTATACGCACTTTTTGTCCAAGTGCATCACTGTCAAAGATCTGCCGCTTTTCACATGCTTTAAACGCAATTCCAATCTACCTCCTGATATATGATTCCTGCAATTCTGCCTCGTTTTCAAGTCCTCTTTGCAGACTTACTTCAATATATTTTTGCCAATAGCTGTCATTTATAACTCTGTGGGTTTGTGAATTACAGTGCCCGTGATTTCCTTTCTTAACTCGCTTCCTTGAAAGCTGGCCACAAAACCACAGGTTTGCTTCAGGCCGTAATCAGGGTGTGGCACGGCACTCTGAGCCTTTGGTTAATTCCTCTTCCTGGTGGGAAATTAGAGTTAAATGTGCCCCTCCAGACACCTGCCTCACTCCCAGCCCCTTGGTGATGTGTGTCCTCTGGTTTGAGGCCACATGTGATGGGTTCCTCATCTTTTGATGATGTGGCCCCACTGGTGTGAGGACACTCCTGCCTGCTTCCCATCCCCTTGGTGATGTGGTCCCTCCGGCGAGAGTCTGATCCTGGTTGGGTACCTCACACTTCTGTGAGGTGGGCCCTCTTCTCTGAGGTCATTCTTGCCTGGCTGGCACACCCCACCTTGGCGACGTCGGCCCTCTGGTGGCAGTTGGAGCCTGCTGGGAGCCTCCTCCCCTCGGTGATGAGGCCCTCTGGCATCAGGCCCTAACTGCTGGGTTCCCACATTTTCTGATACGTGCTAAGTGGTGCGAGGGCACTCCTGCCAGGTTCCCATTCCCATGGGCATGTGGGCCTTCTGCTCTAAGGTCCCAACACCTGTGTTGTTCACCGTTTCATGATGTTGGCTCTCTGGTGTTAGTTCACTCAGGCCTAGATCCCATAGACTCTGTGCTCTGAGCCGCCTGCTGGGAGGTTCCTACTGCTGGATTCCTTACCTTTTTTATTCTTTGGGTCCTGTGTTTTCACGCTCCTCCTTCCTGACTCACTCCCAGCCCATTTGTGATGTAGGTCTTCTGGTTTGAGGCCACCTGTGCCAGTTTCCTCACTTTTATTGATGTGGCCCCACTGGTGTGAGGACACTCCTGCCTGGTTCCCATCCCCTTGGTGATGGGGGCCCTCTGGTGAGAGTCTGATCCTGGCTGGATTCCTCACACTTCTGGGAGGTGGGCCCTCTGCTGTGAGGTCACTCCTGCCTGGCTGGCACACGTCACCTTGGCGATGTGCGCCCTCACGTGGGAGTTGGTGCCTGCTGGGAGTCTCCTCCCCTCGGTAATGAGGACCCACTGGCGTCAGGCCCTAGCTCATGGGCTCCCAAAATTTTCTGATGTGCGGCCTGTCATGCGAGTACACTCCTGCCAGGGTCCCATCCCCATGGGGATGTGGGCTTTCTGCTGTGAGGTCCCAACGTCTGGGTTGCTCACAGTGTCAGAATGTGGGCCGTCTACTGTGAGTTCACTCCGGCATGGATCCCATAGCCTCGGTGCTCTGGGCCACCTGCTTGGAGCTTCCAACTGCGGGGTTCCTCACCTTTTTTATTCCATGGGCCCTCTGTTTTGAGTCTCCTCCTGCATGCCTCACTCCCAGCCCTTTCGTGATGTGTGTCCCCTTGTTTGAGGCCACATGTGCTGTGTTCCTCACCTTTTGCTGATGTGGCCCCACTGGTGTGAGGGCACTCCTGCTTGGTTTCCATCCCCTTGGTGATGTGGGCCCTCTGGTTAGAGTCTGATCCTGGTTGGGTTCCTCACACTCCTGTGAGGTGAGCCCTCTGCTGTGAGGTAACTCCTGCCTGGCTTGCTCCCGTTGCCTTGGTGACGTCGGCCCTCTGGTGGCATTTGGAGCCTGCTGGTAGCCTCCTCTCCTCGGTGATGAGGGCCCTCTGGCGTCAGGCCCTAACTGCTGGGTTCCCCCATTTTCTGATATGTTCTAAGTTGTGCGAGGACACTCCTGTGAGGTTCCCATCCCCATGGGGATGTGGGCCTTCTGCTTTGAGGTCCCACCGGCTGGGTTGCTCACAGTTTCATGATGTGGGCCCTCTGCTGTGAGTTCACTGTGGCCTGGGTCCCATAGACTCCATGATCTGGGCCACCTGCTGGGAGGTTCAAACTGCTGGATTCCTCACATTTTTTATTCTGTGGGCCCTGTGTTGTTAGGCTACTCCTGCCTGCCTCACTCGGAGCCCCTTGGAAATGTGGGTCCTCTGGTTTAGGCCACATGTGCTGGGTTCCTCACCTTTGTATAATGTGGCCCCACTGGTGTGAGGACACTCCTGCCTTTTTCCGATCCCCTTGGTGATGTGGGTTCTCTGGTGAGAGTCTTATGCTGGCTGGGTTCCTCACTCTTCTGTGAGGTAGGCCCTCTGCTGTGAGGTCACTCCTGCCTGACTGGCACACGTCACCTTGGATACATGGGCCCTCAGTTGGGAGTTGGTGCCTGCTGAGGGTCTCCTCCCCTCGGTAATGAGGGACCGCTGGCGTCAGGCCCTAACTCCTGAGCTCCCAAAATTTTCTGATGTGCACCCTGTGGTGCGAGTTCACTCCTGCCAGGTTCCCAACCCCATGGGAATGTTGGCCTTCTGCTCTGAGGTCCCAACATTGGGTTGCTCAGTTTCATGATGAGGGCCCTCTGGTGTGAGTTCACTCCGGCCTGGATCCCATAGCCTCGCTGCTGCTGGCCGACTGCAGGGAGGTTCCAACTGCGGGATTCCTCACCTTTTTTCTTCTATGGGCCCTCTGTTTTGAGACTCCTCCTGCCTGCTTAACTCCAGGCCCCATGGTGAAGTGTGTGCTCTGGTTTGAGTCTACGTGTGCTGGGTCCCTCATCTTTCAATTATGTGGCCCCACTGGTGTGAGGACACTCCTGCCTGGTTCCCATCCCCTTGGTGATGTGGGTCCTCTGATGAGAGTGTGATCCTGGCTGGGTTCCTCACCCTTCTGTGAGGTGGGCCCTCTGCTGTGAGGTCACTCCTGCCTGGCTGGCACACCCCGCCTTGGCAACGTCGGCCCTCTTGTGTCAGTTGGAGCCTGCTGGGAGCCTCCTCCCCTCCGTGATGAGGGCCCTCTGGCGTCAGGCCCTAACTGCTGGGTACCCACATTTTCTGATACATGCTAAGTGGTGTGAGGACACTCGTGCCATGTTCCCAACCCCATGGGAATGTGGGCCTTCTCCTCTGAGGTCACAATGGCTGGGTTGCTCACAGTTTCATGATGTGGGCCCTCTGCTGTGAGTTCACTGTGGCCTGGATCGCATAGACTCGGTGCTCTGGGCCACCTGCTGGGAGGTTCCCACTGCAGGATTCCTCAGCTTTTTTATTCTATTGGCCCTGTGTTGTGAGGCTACTCCTGCCTGACTCAATCCGAGATCCATGGTGATGTGGGTCCTCTGGTTTGAGACAACATGTGTTGGGTACCTCAACTTTCGATGATGTGGCCCCATGGGTGTGAAGACACTCCTGCCTGGTTCCCAGCCCCTAGCTGATGTGGGCACTCTGGTGAGAGTCTGATCCTGGCTGGGTACTTTAACCTTCTGTGAGGTGGGCCCTCTGATGTGAGGTCATTCCTGCCTGGTTGGCTCACGTCGCCTTGGCGAGGTGGGCCCTCTGTTGGCCACTGAAGCATGCTGGGAGCCTCCTACCCTCTTTAATGAGGGCCCTGGAAAAACCGGATATGCCCTTTAGACCAAGGGCATCATTGTCGAGGTTCTGCCTCTTTAATATGCTTTCAAAGGACTTCCCGTTTACCTCCTGAAATCGTATTCCTGGAATTCTGCCCCGCTTTCAAGTCCTCTTCGCAGCCTTACTTCAGATATTTTTGGACGATAGCTGTCATTTATAACTCTGCAGATTTGTGAATGGCAGTGGCTCTGAGCTCCTTTCTTCAACTCGCTTTCTTGTGAGCTGGCCACAAAACCGCAGGATTGTTTCAGGCCCTAATCTGGTTCTGGCACGGCATGCTGAGCCTTTGGCTATTTCCTCTTCCTAGTGGGAAATGAGCGTTAAATTTGCCCGTGCAGATACCTACAGCTAGTCTCTCATTGGTTCTCCCTATTCCTGTTCATGTTGCACAGAAATTGCAAACTGTGCCAAACAGGAGGTTAAAGGCACTGACTCTCCAAGTGGGGAGAGTGTTAGTAAAGTGTCTGGAATGGTAAACCCGAGTACCAGGGGACGAAAACTGAGATGCATTTAAAAATGTTTACCGGTCACACGGTGGACGATACTCTGGGTTTCCCATGCATGTTTTAGCTGAAGGAAGAATCCCTTAAACCTGGAGAGTTGGGACCAATGGAATGGGTACCATGCAGTATGACTACAAAGGGTCTGCATTTGCTCACCGAACCTCACCAATGCTATCAGCCTGAAGGGTCCGGCCTTATGTCTCACCAAGCTCTGGGTGTAGATGTGGTAAATCCAGGTTGCATCACAAGCCCTGAATGAATTATTTAAGAATTGCTCTCTATTTCACTGTCATTGTGTTTTGTTTTTGTAATTCATTTTGATAACTGGATTTATCGGATTTTCACTGCTGCATTTATTCCGCTGTACACACGCTTGATTCTCTTACGTAGACATATAAATCCATGGGTTGTGAGATTCTTACTAGTCAGGTGTATTCCTAGGCGTTGAATGTGTGGTGTTGAGTCCATTTCGTTGAGCAAGGAGTAGGCCTTGACTCTAATGTATTTGGCTTATGGAAGGGTATCTGTGGTAATTTCAATCTCTGGTTTTATGCAGCACCCCAACTCACATTTCCGCTTAAGCAAGCATAAGTTGGTTTTCTAAATTTGAGACCCTGTTCTGTTTTGTAATTCAGTTCATGTGTAGCCAAGTTTACATTCCGTCTATTACTGATATCTTATGATGTTTCTTTCTCTGTGTGACTAATTTCACTTAGAATCATCGTAGCTGCATCCACTCATTATGCTGCAACAGGCCTGATGACATAGATTTCATTGCTGAGTGATATTCCATTGTACGTACGTACCACAACTTCTTTATCCATTTTTTGCTTTCTCGGATATTTAACTTGTACCATAGAGGAGGTTCTTATAAACAGAGCCATCCCAAACTTTGGGGTGGCTGTGTGTTTTTGATTTTAATTTCCCTAAGCTATAGGACCATAAGTGGAAGTGCCATAGGCTGTGTTGCTTTGTGTCCTACGTGTTTCAGGAAACACCATACTCTTCTGCAGAGTGGCTGTTGGCAATTTACATCCCGCCCATCAGCATAACAAGGCTCCCTGTTCTCCATGACCTGTCCTGCCTTTCTGGATTTTACACTTTTTTCAGGTGGCCCTTTTGACCAGGGGGCAGTGAGACTTCATTATAGTGAAGATTTCCTTTACACGCTTGCTTGGTTGGCCAAAAAGTGTGTATGCGTTTTTTCCTGAATATATTCAGGAAAAAACAAATACGCCCTTTTTGGCCAAGTGCATCATTGTCGACATTCTGCCTCTTTTCCTATGCTTTAAGTGCAATTCCAGTCCACCCCCTCAAATCGTTTTCCTGAAATTCTGCCCCACTTTCAACTCCTCTTCGAAGACTTACTTCAATACATTTTTGGATGATAGCTGTTATTCATAACTCTGCAGGTTTGTGAATTACAGTGCCCCTGAGCTCCTTTCTTCAAATCGCTGTCTTGTGAGCTTGCCGCAAAACCGCAGGATTGCTTCAGGCCCTAATCTGTTTCCGGCAGGGCACGCTGAGCCTTTGGTTAATTCCTCTTCCTAGTGGGAAATGAGCGTTACACTTGCCCGTGCAGACACCTAGAGCTAGTCTCTCATTGGTTCTCCCTATTCCTGTTCATCTTGTGCAGAAATTGCAAACTGTGCCAAACAGGACGTTAAAGGCACTGACTCTCCAAGTGGGGAGAGTGTTAGCAAAGCTTCTGGAATGGTGAACCCGAGTACCAGGGGACGAAACATGAGAGGCACTTGAAAACGTTTCCCAATCACACGGTGGACCATACTCTGGGTTTCCCATGCATGTTTTACCTGAAGAAAGAATCCCTTAAACCTGGAGAGCTGGGACCCATGGAATGGGTACCATGCAGTGTGACTTCAAAGGGTCTGTGTTTGCTCACCGAACCTCACCAATGCTATCAGCCCGAAGTATCCAGCCTTATGTCTCACCCAGCTCTGGGTCTAGATGTGGTAAATCCAGGTTGCATCACAAGCCCTGAATGAATTATTTAAGAATTGTTCTCTATTTCACTGTCATTGTGTTTTGTTTTTGAAATTTATTTTGATAATTGGATTTATCGGATTTTCACTGCTGCGTTTAGGCCACTGTACACACAGTTGATTTCCTTATGGAGACATATAAATCCATGGGTTTTAAGATTCTTACTTGTCAGGTATATTCCCAGGCGTTGAATATGGGGTTTTGAGTCCATTTCGTTGAGCAAGGAGTAGGTCTTGTCTCTTATATATTTGGCTTATGGAACGGTATCTGTGCTAACTTCAATCTCTGGTTTTATGCAGCACCCCAACTCACCTTTCCCCATAAGCAAGCATAAGTTGGTTTTCTAAATTTGAGACCCTGTTCTGTTTTGTAACTCAGTTCATGTGTAGCCAAGTTTACATTCCGTGTATTAGTGATAGCTTATGATGTTTCTTTTTCTGTGTGACTTATTTCTCGTAGAATCATCCTACCTGAATCCACTCATCATGCCGCTACCGGCCTGGTGACGTAGATTTCATTGCTGAGTGATATTCCATTGTACATGCGTACCACAACTTCTTTATCCATTTTTTGCTTTCTCGGATATTTAACTTGTACCGTAGAGGAGGTTCTTGTAAACAGAGCCGTCCCAAACTTTGGGGTGGCTGTGTGTTTTTTATTTTAATTTCCGTAAGCTATAAGAACATAAGTGGAAGTGCCATAGGCTGTGTTGCTTTGTTTCCTACGTGTTTCAGGAAACACCATACACTTCTCCAGAGTGGCTGTTGGCAATTTACATCTCGCCCATCAGCATAACAAGGCTCCCTGTTCTCCATGACCTGTCCTGCCTTTCTGGATTTTACACTGTTTTCAGATGGCCCTTTTGACCGGGGGGCAGTGAGACTTCATTGTAGTGCAGATTTCCATTACACGCTAGCTTGGTTGGCCAAAAAATGGCGTATGCGTTTTTTCCTGAATATATTCAGGAAAAAACGCATACACCCTTTTTGGCCAAGTGCATCATTGTGGACATTCTGCCTCTTTTCCTATGCTTTAAGTGCAATTCCAGTCTACCCCCTGAAATCGTTTTCCTGAAATTCTGCCCCGCTTTCAAGTCCTCTTCAAAGACTTACTTCAATACATTTTTGGACGATAGCTGTCATTCATAACTCTGCAGGTTTGTGAATTACAGTGCCCCTGAGCTCCTTTCTTCAAATCGCTTTCTTGTGAGCTGACCGCAAAACCACAGGATTGCTTCAGGCCCTAATCTGTTTCCAGCAGGGCACGCTGAGCCTTTGGTTAATTCCTCTTCCTGGTGGGAAATGAGCGTTACGTTTGCCCGTGCAGACATCTACAGCTAGTCCCTCATTGGTTCTCCCTATTGCTGTTCATCTTGCGCAGAAATTGCAAACTGTGCCAAACAGGAGGTTAAAGGCACTGACTCTCCAAGTGGGGAGAGTGTTAGTAAAGCGTCTGGAATGGTGAACCCGAGTACCAGGGGACGAAACCTGAGATGCATTTGACAACGTTTCCCAATCACACGGTGGACCATACTCTGGGATTCCCATGCATGTTTTAACTGAAGGAAGAATCCCTTAAACTTGGAGAGTTGGGACCCATGGAATGGGTACCATGCAGTATGACTTCAAAGGGTCTGCATTTGCTCACCGAACCTCACCAATGCTATCAGCCCGAAGTGTCCAGCCTTATGTCTCACCCAGCTCTGGGTGTAGTTGTGGTAAATCCAGGTTGCATCACAAGCCCTGAATGAATTATTTAAGAATTGCTCTCTATTTCACTGTCATTGTGTTTTGTTTTTGAAATTTATTTTGATAATGGGATTTATCGGATATTCACTGCTGCGTTTAGGCCGCTGTACACACGCTTGATTTCCTTATGGAGACATATAAATCCATGGGTTTTAAGATTCTTACTTGTCAGGTATATTCCGAGGCATTGAATATTGGGTGTTGAGTCCATTTCGTTGAGCAAGGAGTAGGTCTTTTCTATTATATATTTGGCTTATGGAACGGTATCTGTGCTAATTTCTTTTTTTTTTTAAAGTCTTTATTTGGGTATAATTGCTTTACAATGGTGTGTTAGTTTCTGCTTTATAACAAAGTGAATCAGTTATACATATACATATGTTCCCATATGTCTTCCCTCTTGCGTCTCCCTCCCTCCCACTCTCCCTATCCCACCCCTCCAGGCTTTCCCAAAGCACCGAGCTAATATCCCTATGCCTTGCGACTGCTTCCCCCTAGCTATCTACCTTACTACATTTGTTAGTGTGTATATGTCCATGACTCTCTCTCGCCCTGTCAAAGCTCACCCTTCCCCCTCCCCATATTCTCAAGTCCGTTCTCCAGTAGGTCTGTGTCTTTATTCCTCTCTTACCCCTAGGTTCTTCATGACTTTTTTTCCCCTTAAATTCCATATATATGTGTTAGCATATGGTATTTGTCTTTTTCTTTCTGACTTACTTCACTCTGTATGACAGACTCTAGGTCTATCCATCTCATTACAAATAGCTCAATTTCATTTCTTTTTAAGGCTGAGTAATATTCCATTGTATATATGTGCCACATCTTCTTTATCCATTCATCCGATGATGGGCGCTTAGGTTGTTTCCATCTCCGGGCTATTGTAAACAGAACTGCAATGAACATTTTGGTACATGACTCTTTTTGAATTTTGGTTTTCTCAGGGTATATGCCCAGTAGTGGGATTGCTGGTTCATGTGGTAATTCTATTTGTTGTTTTTTAAGGAACCTCCATACTGTTCTCCATAGTGGCTGAACCAATTCACATTCCCACCAGCAGTGCAAGAGTGTTCCCTTTTCTCCGCACCCTCTCCAGCATTTATTGTTTCTAGATTTTTTGATGATGGCCATTCTGACTGGTGTGAGATGATATCTCATTGTAGTTTTGATTTGCATTTCTCTAATGATTAATGATGTTGAGCATTCTTTCATGTGTTTGTTGGCATTCTGTATATCTTCTTTGGAGAAATGTCTATTTAGGTCTTCTGCCCATTTTTGGATTGGGTTGTTTGTTCTTTTGTTATTGAGCTGCATGAGCTGCTTGTAAATTTTGGAGATTAATCCTTTGTCATTTGCAAATATTTTCTCCCATTCTGAGGATTGTCTTTTGGTCTTGATTATGGTTTCCTTTGCTGTGCAAAAGCTTTGAAGTTTCATTAGGTCCCATTTGTTTATTTTTGTTTTTATTTCCATTACTCTAGGAGGTGGGTCAGAAAGGATCTTGCTGTGATTTATGTCATAGAGTGTTCTGCCTATGTTTTCCTCTAAGAGTTTGATAGTTTCTGGCCTTACATTTAGGTCTTTAATCCATTTTGAGCTTATTTTTGTGTATGGTGTTAGGGAGTGATCTAATCTCATACTTTTACATGTACCTGTCCAGTTTTCCCAGCACCATTTATTGAAGAGGCTGTCCTTTCTCCACTGTACATTCCTGCCACCTTTATCAAAGATAAGGTGTCCATATGTGTGTGGGTTTATCTCTGGGCTTTCTATCCTGTTCCATTGATCTATCTTTCTGTTTTTGTGCCAGTACCATACTGTCTTGATTACTGTAGCTTTGTAGTATAGTCTGAAGTCAGGGAGCCTGATTCCTCCAGCTCCTTTTTTCGTTCTCAAGATTGCTTTGGCTATTCGGGGTCTTTTGTGTTTCCATACAAATTGCGAAATTTTTTGTTCTAGTTCTGTGAAAAATGCCAGTGGTAATTTGATAGGGATTGCATTGAATCTGTAGATTGCTTTGGGTAGTAGAGTCATTTTCACAAGGTTGATTCTTCCCATCCAAGAACATGGTATATCTCTCCATCTATTTGTATCATCTTTAATTTCTTTCATCAGTGTCTTATAATTTTCTGCATACAGGTCTTTCGTCTCCTTAGGTAGGTTTATTCCTAGATATTTTATTCTTTTTGTTGCAATGGTAAATGGGAGTGTTTTCTTGATTTCACTTTCAGATTTTTCATCATTAGTATATAGGAATGCCAGAGATTTCTGTGCATTAACTTTGTATCCTGCTACTTTACCAAATTCATTGATTAGCTCTAGTAGTTTTCTGGTAGCATCTTTAGGATTCTCTATGTATAGTATCATGTCATCTGCAAACAGTGACAGCTTTACTTCTTCTTTTCCGATTTGGATTCCTTTTATTTCCTTTTCTTCTCTGATTGCTGTGGCTAAAACTTCCAAAACTATGTTGAATAAGAGTGGTGAGGGTGGGCAACCTTGTCTTGTTCCTGATCTTAGTGGAAATGCTTTCAGTTTTTCACCATTGAGGATGATGTTTGCTGTGGGCTTGTCATATATGGCCTTTATTATGTTGAGGAAAGTTCCCTCTATGCCTACTTTCTGCAGGGTTTTTATCATAAATGGGTGTTGAATTTTGTCGAAAGCTTTCTCTGCATCTATTGAGATGATCATATGGTTTTTCTCCTTCAATTTGTTAATATGGTTTATCACATTGATAGATTTGCGTATATTAAAGAATCCTTGCATTCCTGGAATAAACCCCACTTGATCATGGTGTATGAGCCTTTTAATGTGCTGTTGGATTCTGTTTGCTAGTATTTTGTTGAGGATTTTTGCATCTATGTTCATCAGTGATATTGGCCTGTAGTTTTCTTTCTTTGTGACATCCTTGTCTGGTTTTGGTATCAAGGTGATGGTGGCCTCGTAGAAGGAATTTGGGAGTGTTCCTCCCTCTGCTATATTTTGGAAGAGTTTGAGAAGGAGAGGTGTTAGCTCTTCTCTAAACGTTTGATAGAATTCACCTGTGAAGCCATCTGGTCCTGGGCTTTTGTTTGTTGGAAGATTTTTAATCACAGTTTCAATTTCTGTGCTTGTGATTGGTCTGTTCATATTTTCTATTTCTTCCTGATTCAGTCTTGGCAGGTTGTGCATTTCTAAGAATTTGTCCATTTCTTCCAGATTGTCCGTTTTATTGGCATAGAGTTGCTTGTAGTAATCTCTCATGATTTTTTTTATTTCTGCAGTGTCAGTTGTTACTTCTCCTTTTTCATTTCTAATTCTATTGATTTGAGTCTTCTCCCTTTTTTTCTTGAGGAGTCTGGCTAGTGGTTTATCTATTTTGTTTATCTTCTCAAAGAACCAGCTTTTAGTTTTATTGATCTTTGCTATCATTTCCTTCATTTCTTTTTCATTTATTTCTGATCTGATTTTTATGATTTCTTTCCTTCTGCTAGCTTTGGGGTTTTTTTGTTCTTCTTTCTCTAATTGCTTGAGGTGCAAGGTTAGGTTGTTTATTCGAGATGTTTCCTGCTTCTTAAGGTGGGCTTGTATTGCTATAAACTTCCCCCTTAGAACTGCTTTTGCTGCATCCCATAGGTTTTGGGTCGTTGTGTCTCCATTGTCATTTGTTTCTAGGTATTTTTTAATTTCCTCTTTGATTTCTTCAGTGATCACTTCATTATTAAGTAGTGTATTGTTTAGCCTCCATGTGTTTGTATTTTTTACAGATCTTTTCCTGTAATTGATATCTAGTCTCATGGCGTTGTGGTCAGAAAAGATACTTGATACAATTTCAATTTTCTTAAATTTACCAAGGCTTGATTTGTGACCCAAGATATGGTCTATCCTGGAGAATGTTCCATGAGCACTTGAGAAAAATGTGTATTCTGTTGTTTTTGGATGGAGTGTCCTATAAATATCAATTAAGTCCATCTTGTTTAATGTATCATTTAAAGCTTGTGTTTCCTTATTTATTTTCATTTTGGATGATCTGTCCATGGGTGAAAGTGGGGTGTTAAAGTCCCCTACTATGAATGTGTTACTGTCGATCTCCCATTTTATGGCTGTTAGTATTTGCCTTATGTATTGAGGTGCTCCTATGTTGGGTGCATAAATATTTACAATTGTTATATCTTCTTCTTGGATCGATCCCTTGATCATTACGTAGTGTCCTTCTTTGTCTCTTGTAATAGTCCTTATTTTAAAGTCTATTTTGTCTGATATGAGAATTGCTACTCCAGCTTTCTTTTGGTTTCCATTTGCATGGAATATCTTTTTCCATCCCCTTATTTTCAGTCTGTATGTGTCTCTAGGTCTGAAGTGGGTCTATTGTAGACAGCATATATAAGGGTCTTGTTTTTGTATCCATTCAGCCAATCTGTGTCTTTTGGTGGGAGCATTTAGTCCATTTACATTTTTTTTTTAAACATCTTTATTGGGGTATAATTGCTTTACAATTGTGTGTTAGTTTCTGCTTTATAACAAAGTGAATCAGTTATACATATACATATGTTCCCATATGTCTTCCCTCTTGCGTCTCCCTCCCTCCCACTCTCCCTATCCCACCCCTCCAGGCTGTCACAAAGCACCGAGCTAATATCCCTGTGCCTTGCGGCTGCTTCCCCCTAGCTATCTACCTTACTACGTTTGTTAGTGTGTATATGTCCATGACTCTCTCTCACCCTGTCAAAGCTCACCCTTCCCCCTCCCCATATCCTCAAGTCCGTTCTCCAGTAGGTCTGCGTCTTTATTCCTGTCTTACCCCTAGGTTCTTCATGACATTTTTTTCCCCCTTAAATTCCATATATATGCGTTAGCATACGGTATTTGTCTTTTTCTTTCTGACTTACTTCACTCTGTATGACAGACTCTAGGTCTATCCACCTCATTACAAATAGCTCAATTTCGTTTCTTTTTATGGCTGAGTAATATTCCATTGTATATATGTGCCACATCTTCTTTATCCATTCATCCGATGATGGGCGCTTAGGTTGTTTCCATCTCCGGGCTATTGTAAATAGAGCTGCAATGAATATTTTGGTACATGACTCTTTTTGAATTTTGGTTTTCTCAGGGTATATGCCCAGTAGTGGGATTGCTGGGTCATATGGTAATTCTATTTGTAGTTTTTTAAGGAACCTCCATACTGTTCTCCATAGTGGCTGAACCAATTCACATTCCCACCAGCAGTGCAAGAGTGTTCCCTTTTCTCCACACCCTCTCCAGCATTTATTGTTTCTAGATTTTTTGATGATGGCCATTCTGACTGGTGTGAGATGATATCTCATTGTAGTTTTGATTTGCATTTCTCTAATGATTAATGATGTTGAGCATTCTTTCATGTGTTTGTTGGCATTCTGTATATCTTCTTTGGAGAAATGTCTATTTAGGTCTTCTGCCCATTTTTGGATTGGGTTGTTTGTTTTTTTGTTATTGAGCTGCATGAGCTGCTTGTAAATTTTGGAGATTAAACCTTTGTCAGTTGCTTCATTTGCAAATATTTTCTCCCATTCTGAGGGTTGTCTTTTGGTCTTGATTATGGTTTCCTTTGCTGTGCAAAAGCTTTGAAGTTTCATTAGGTCCCATTTGTTTATTTTGTTTTTATTTCCATTACTCTAGGAGGTGGGTCAGAAAGGATCTTGCTGTGATTTATGTCATAGAGTGTTCTGCCTATGTTTTCCTCTAAGAGTTTGATAGTTTCTGGCCTTACATTTAGGTCTTTAATCCATTTTGAGCTTATTTTTGTGTATGGTGTTAGGGAGTGATCTAATCTCATACTTTTACATGTACCTGTCCAGTTTTCCCAGCACCATTTATTGAAGAGGCTGTCCTTTCTCCACTGTACATTCCTGCCACCTTTATCAAAGATAAGGTGTCCATATGTGCGTGGGTTTATCGCTGGGCTTTCTATCCTGTTCCATTGATCTATCTTTCTGTTTTTGTGCCAGTACCATACTGTCTTGATTACTGTAGCTTTGTAGTATAGTCTGAAGTCAGGGAGCCTGATTCCTCCAGCTCCTTTTTTCGTTCTCAAGATTGCTTTGGCTATTCGGGGTCTTTTGTGTTTCCATACAAATTGTGAAATTTTTTGTTCTAGTTCTGTGAAAAATGCCAGTGGTAGTTTGATAGGGATTGCATTGAATCTGTAGATTGCTTTGGGTAGTAGAGTCATTTTCACAAGGTTGATTCTTCCCATCCAAGAACATGGTATATCTCTCCATCTATTTGTATCATCTTTAATTTCTTTCATCAGTGTCTTATAATTTTCTGCATACAGGTCTTTCGTCTCCTTAGGTAGGTTTATTCCTAGATATTTTATTCTTTTTGTTGCAATGGTAAATGGGAGTGTTTTCTTGATTTCACTTTCAGATTTTTCATCATTAGTATATAGGAATGCCAGAGATTTCTGTGCATTAACTTTGTATCCTGCTACTTTACCAAATTCATTGATTAGCTCTAGTAGTTTTCTGGTAGCATCTTTAGGATTCTCTATGTATAGTATCATGTCATCTGCAAACAGTGACAGCTTTACTTCTTCTTTTCCGATTTGGATTCCTTTTATTTCCTTTTCTTCTCTGATTGCTGTGGCTAAAACTTCCAAAACTATGTTGAATAAGAGTGGTGAGAGTGGGCAACCTTGTCTTGTTCCTGATCTTAGTGGAAATGCTTTCAGTTTTTCACCATTGAGGATGATGTTTGCTGTGGGCTTGTCATATATGGCCTTTATTATGTTGAGGAAAGTTCCCTCTATGCCTACTTTCTGCAGGGTTTTTAGCATAAATGGGTGTTGAATTTTGTCAAAAGCTTTCTCTGCATCTATTGAGATGATCATATGGTTTTTCTCTTTCAATTTGTTAATATGGTTTATCACATTGATAGATTTGCGTATATTGAAGAATCCTTGCATTCCTGGAATAAACCCCACTTGATCATGGTGTATGATCCTTTTAATGTGCTGTTGGATTCTGTTTGCTAGTATTTTGTTGAGGATTTTTGCATCTATGTTCATCAGTGATATTGGCCTGTAGTTTTCTTTCTTTGTGACATCCTTGTCTGGTTTTGGTATCAAGGTGATGGTGGCCTCGTAGAAGGAATTTGGGAGTGTTCCTCCCTCTGCTATATTTTGGAAGAGTTTGAGAAGGATAGGTGTTAGCTCTTCTCTAAACGTTTGATAGAATTCACCTGTGAAGCCATCTGGTCCTGGGCTTTTGTTTGTTGGAAGATTTTTAATGACAGTTTCAATTTCAGTGCTTGTGATTGGTCTGTTCATATTTTCTATTTCTTCCTGATTCAGTCTTGGCAGGTTGTGCATTTCTAAGAATTTGTCCATTTCTTCCAGATTGTCCATTTTATTGGCATAGAGTTGCTTGTAGTAATCTTTTATGATTTTTTTTATTTCTGCAGTGTCAGTTGTTACTTCTCCTTTTTCATTTCTAATTCTATTGATTTGAGTCTTCTCCCTTTTTTTCTTGATGAGTCTGGCTAGTGGTTTATCTATTTTGTTTATCTTCTCAAAGAACCAGCTTTTAGTTTTATTGATCTTTGCTATCATTTCCTTCATTTCTTTTTCATTTATTTCTGATCTGATTTTTATGATTTCTTTCCTTCTGCTAGCTTTGGGGTTTTTTTGTTCTTCTTTCTCTAATTGCTTGAGGTGCAAGGTTAGGTTGTTTATTCGAGATGTTTCCTGCTTCTTAAGGTGGGCTTGTATTGCTATAAACTTCCCCCTTAGAACTGCTTTTGCTGCATCCCATAGGTTTTGGGTCGTTGTGTCTCCATTGTCATTTGTTTCTAGGTATTTTTTAATTTCCTCTTTGATTTCTTCAGTGATCGCTTCATTATTAAGTAGTGTATTGTTTAGCTTCCATGTGTTTGTATTTTTTACAGATCTTTTCCTGTAATTGATATCTAGTCTCATGGCGTTGTGGTCAGAAAAGATACTTGATACAATTTCAATTTTCTTAAATTTACCAAGGCTTGATTTGTGACCCAAGATATGGTCTATCCTGGAGAATGTTCCATGAGCACTTGAGAAAAATGTGTATTCTGTTGTTTTTGGATGGAGTGTCCTATAAATATCAATTAAGTCCATCTTGTTTAATGTATCATTTAAAGCTTGTGTTTCCTTATTTATTTTCATTTTGGATGATCTGTCCATGGGTGAAAGTGGGGTGTTAAAGTCCCCTACTATGAATGTGTTACTGTCAATCTCCCCTTTTATGGCTGTTAGTATTTGCCTTATGTATTGAGGTGCTCCTATGTTGGGTGCATAAATATTTACAATTGTTATATCTTCTTCTTGGATCGATCCCTTTATCATTATGTAGTGTCCTTCTTTGTCTCTTGTAATAGTCCTTATTTTAAAGTCTATTTTGTCTGATATGAGAATTGCTACTCCAGCTTTCTTTTGGTTTCCATTTGCATGGAATATCTTTTTCCATCCCCTTATTTTCAGTCTGTATGTGTCTCTAGGTCTGAAGTGGGTCTCTTGTAGACAGCATATATAAGGGTCTTGTTTTTGTATCCATTCAGCCAATCTGTGTCTTTTGGTGGGAGCATTTAGTCCATTTACATTTAAGGTAATTATCGATATGTATGTTCCTATTCCCATTTTCTATATTGTTTTGGGTTCGTTATTATAGGTCTTTTCCTTCTCTTGTGTTCCTTGTCTAGAGAAGTTCCTTTAGCATTTGCTGTAAAGCTGGTTTGGTGGTGCTAAACTCTCTCAGCTTTTGCTTGTCTGTAAAGGTTTTAATTTCTCCATCAAATCTGAATGAGATCCTTGCTGGGTAGAGTAGCCTTGGTTGCAGGTTTTTCTCCTTCATCACTTTCAGTATGTCCTGCCACTCCCTTCTGGCTTGTAGGGTTTCTGCTGAGAGATCAGCTGTTAACCTTATGGGGATTCCCTTGTGTGTTATTTGCTGTTTTTCCCTTGCTGCTTTTAATATGCTTTCTTTGTATTTAATTTTTGACAGTTTGATTAATATATGTCTTGGCGTATTTCTCCTTGTATTTATCCTGTATGGGACTCTCTGTGCTTCCTGGACTTGATTAACTATTTCCTTTCCCATATTAGGGAAGTTTTCAACTATAATCTCTTCAAATATTTTCTCAGTCCCTTTCTTTTTCTCTTCTTCTTCTGGAACCCCTATAATTCGAATGTTGGTGCGTTTAATGTTGTCCCAGAGGTCTCTGAGACTGTCCTCAGTTCTTTTCATTCTTTTTTCTTTATTCTGCTCTGCAGTAGTTATTTCCACTATTTTATCTTCCAGGTCACTTATCCGTTCTTCTGCCTCAGTTATTCTGTTATTGATCCCATCTAGAGTACTTTTAATTTCATTTATTGCGTTGTTCATCATTGCTTGTTTCATCTTTATTTCTTCTAGGTCCTTGTTAACTGCTTCTTGCATTTTGTCCATTCTACTTCCAAGATTTCGGATCATCCTTACTATCATTATTCTGAATTCTTTTTCAGGTAGACTGCCTATTTCCTCTTCATTTGTTAGGTCTGGTGCATTTTTATCTTGCTCCTTCATCTGCTGTGTGTTTTTCTGTCTTCTCATTTTGCTTATCTTACTGTGTTTGGGGTCTCCTTTTTGCAGGCTGCACGTTCGTAGTTCCCGTTGTTTTTGATGTCTGTCTTCAGTGGCTAAGGTTGTTTCAGTGGGTTGTGTAGGCTTCCTGGTGGAGGGGACTAGTGCCTGTGTTGTGGTGGATGAGGCTGGATCTTGTCTCTCTAGTGGGCAGGTTCACGACTGGTGGTGTGTTTTGGGGTGTCTGTGGCCTTATTATGATTTTAGGCAGCCTCTCTGCTAATGGGTGGGGTTGTGTTCCTGTTTTGCTAGTTGTTTGGCATAGGTTGTCTAGCACTGTGGCTTGCTGGTCGTTGAGTGAAGCTGGGTGCTGGTGTTAAGATGGAGGTCACTGGGAGATTTCCACCGTTTAATATTATGTGGAGCTGGGAGGTCTCTTGTTGACCAGTGTCCTGAAGTTGGCTCTCCTACCTCAGAGGCAGAGCCCTGACTCCTGGCTGGAGCACCAAGAGCCTTTCTTCCACACGGCTCAGAATAAAAGGGAGAAAAAGTAGAGAGAATTAGTAGAAATATGAGGAAAGAAAGAAGGAAAGGAGGAAAGGAAGGAAGGAAGAAAGAAGCAAAGAAGGAGAGAAAGGAGGGAGGGAGGGAGGAAGGAAGGAAGGAAGGAAGGAGAGAAAGAAGGAAAAAAGACAAAGAAAGAAGATACAGTAAAAATAAAATAAAGTATAATATAGTTATTGAATTAAAAAATATTTAGAAAAAAAAAAAAAGAGGGACGGATAGAACCTTAGGACAAATGTTGGAAGCAAAGCTATACAGAGAAAATCTTATACAGAAGCATACACATACACCTTCACAAAAAGAGGTAAAGGGGGAAAAGTCATAAATCTTGCTCTCAGAGACCACCTCCTCAATTTGGGGTGATTCGTTGTCTAAAGGAGGGAAGGACGGAAAGAAAGAAAGAAAGAAAGAAGGAACGACGGTAAAGTATAATAAAGTTATTACAATTAAAATTAATTATTGAGAAAAAAAATTTTTTTTTTTAAAAACCATGGACGGATAGAGCCCTAGGACAAATGGTGGAAGCAAGAGTATACAGACAAGATGTCACACATAAGCATACACGTACATATTCACAAAAAGAGGAGAAGGGAAAAAAATCATAGATCTCGCTCCTAAATTCCACCTCTTCAATTTGGGATCATTCCTTGTCTATTCAGGTATTCCACAGATGCAGGGTATATCAAGTTGATTGTGGAGCTTTAATCCTCTGCTTCTGAGGCTGCTGGGAAAGATTTCCCTTTCTCTTCTTTGTTCTCACAGCTCACAGGTGCTCAGCTTTGGATTTGGCCCTGCCTCTGCGTGTAGGTCGCTGGAGGGCGTCTGTTTTTTGCTCAGACAGGACGGGGTTAAAGGAGCCGCTGATTCGGGGGCTCAGGCTTACTCAGGCCGGGGGTGAGGGGGGGGAAGGAGGGGCACTGCGTGCGGGGCGGGCCTGCGGCGTCAGAGGCGGCGTGACGTTGCGGCAGAGGCCGGCGTGACGTTGCACCAGCCTGAGGCCCGCCGTGCGTTCTCCCGGGGAAGTTGTCCCTGGTTCCCGGGAACCTGGCAGTGGCGGGCTGCACAGGCTCCGCAGAAGAGGGGTGTGGAGAGTGACCTGTGCTCGCACACAGGCCCCTTGGTGGCGGCAGCAGCAGCCTTAGCGTCTCCCGCCCGTCTCTGGGGTCCGCGCTTTTAGCCGCGGCTCGCGCCCGTCTCTGGGGTTCGCGCTTTTTGCCGCGGCTCGCGCCCGTCTCTGGGGTTCGCGCTTTTAGCCGCGGCTCGCGCCCGTCTCTGGAGTTCCTTTAAGCAGCGCTCTTAAACCCCTCTCCTCGCGCACCAGGAAACAAAGAGGGAAGAAAAAGTCTCTTGCCTCTTCGGCAGGTGCAGGCTTTTCCCCGAACTCCCTCCCGGCTAGTCGTGGTGCACTAACCCCTTCAGGCTATGTTCAAGCCGCCAACCCCAGTCCTCTCCCTGCGCTCCGTCCAAAACCGAAACCCGAGCTTCAGCTCGCAGCCCCGCCCGCCCGGGCGGGTGAGCAGACAAGCCTCTTGGGCTGGTGAGTGCCGGTCGGCACCGATCCTCTGTGCGGGAATCTCCCCGCTTTGCCCTCCGCACCCGTCGCTGTGCACTACTCCTCGGTCCCGAAGCCCCCCCCTCCGCCTCCCGCAGTCTCCGCCCGCGGAGGGGCTTCCTAGTGTGTGGAAACTTTTCCTCCTTCACAGCTCCCTCCCACTGGCGCAGGTGCCGTCCTTATTCTTTTGTCTCTGTTTTTTCTTTTTTTCTTTTGCCCTACCCAGGTACGTGGGGAGTTTCTTGCCTTTTGGGAGGTCTGAGGTCTTCTGCCAGCCTTCAGTAGGTGTTCTGTAGGAGTTGTTCCACGTGTAGATGTATTTCTGGTGTATCCGTGGGGAGGAAGGCGATCTCCGCATCTTACTCTTCCGCCATCTTCAAGGTCCCCCAGTCCATTTACATTTAAGGTAATTATCGATATGTATGTTCCTATTCCCATTTTCTATATTGTTTTGGGTTCGTTATTATAGGTCTTTTCCTTCTCTTGTGTTCCTTGTCTAGAGAAGTTCCTTTAGCATTTGTTGTAAAGCTGGTTTGGTGGTGCTGAACTCTCTCAGCTTTTGCTTGTCTGTAAAGGTTTTAATTTCTCCATCAAATCTGAATGAGATCCTTGCTGGGTAGAGTAGTCTTGGTTGCAGGTTTTTTTCCTACATCACTTTCAGTATGTCCTGCCACTCCCTTCTGGCTTGTAGGGTTTCTGCTGAGAGATCAGCTGTTAACCTTATGGGGATTCCCTTGTGTGTTATTTGTTGTTTTTCCCTTGCTGCTTTTAATATGCTTTCTTTGTATTTAATTTTTGACAGTTTGATTAATATGTGTCTTGGCGTATTTCTCCTTATATTTATCCTGTATGGGACTCTCTGTACTTCCTGGACTTGATTAACTATTTCCTTTCCCATATTAGGGAAGTTTTCAACTATAATCTCTTCAAATATTTTCTCAGTCCCTTTCTTTTTCTCTTCTTCTTCTGGAACCCCTATAATTCGAATGTTGTTGCATTTAATGTTGTCCCAGAGGTCTCTGAGACTGTCCTCAGTTCTTTTCATTCTTTTTTCTTTATTGTGCTCTGCAGTAGTTATTTCCACTATTTTATCTTCCAGGTCACTTATCCGTTCTTCTGCCTCAGTTATTCTGTTATTGATCCCATCTAGAGTACTTTTAATTTCATTTATTGCATTGTTCATCATTGCTTGTTTCATCTTTATTTCTTCTAGGTCCTTGTTAACTGTTTCTTGCATTTTGTCCATTCTACTTCCAAGATTTCGGATCATCCTTACTATCATTATTCTGAATTCTTTTTCAGGTAGACTGCCTATTTCTTCTTCATTTGTTAGGTCTGGTGCATTTTTATCTTGCTCCTTCATCTGCTGTGTGTTTTTCTGTCTTCTCATTTTGCTTATCTTACTGTGTTTGGGGTCTCCTTTTTGCAGGCTGCACGTACGTGTTCCCGTTGTTTTTGATGTCTGTCTCCAGTGGATAAGGTTGTTTCAGTGGGTTGTGTAGGCTTCCTGGTGGAGGGGACTAGTGCCTGTGTTCTGGTGGATGAGGCTGGATCTTGTCTCTTTAGTGGGCAGGTTCACTTCTGGTGGTGTGTTTTGGGGTGTCTGTGGCCTTATTATGATTTTCGGCAGCCTCTCTGCTAATGGGTGGGGTTGTGTTCCTGTTTTGCTAGTTGTTTGGCATAGGTTGTCTAGCACTGTGGCTTGCTGGTCGTTGAGTGAAGCTGGGTGCTGGTGTTAAGATGGAGGTCACTGGGAGATTTCCACCATTTAATATTATGTGGAGCTGGGTGGCCTCTTGTTGACCAGTGCCCTGAAGTTGGCTCTCCTACCTCAGAGGCAGAGCCCTGACTCCTGGCTGGAGCACCAAGAGCCTTTCGTCCACACGGCTCAGAATAAAAGGGAGAAAAAGTAGAGAGAATTAGTAGAAGTATGAGGAAAGAAAGAAGGAAAGGAGGAAAGGAAGGAAGGAAGAAAGAAGCAAAGAAGGAAAGAAAGGAGGGAGGGAGGGAGGAAGGAAGGAAGGAAGGAAGGAGGGAAAGAAGGAAAAAAGACAGAAAGAAAGAAGATAAGTAAAAATAAAATAAAGTATAATATAGTTATTGAATTAAAAAATATTTAGAAAAAAAAAAGGGGACGGATAGAACCTTAGGACAAATGTTGGAAGCAAAGCTATACAGAGAAAATCTTACACAGAAGCATACACATACACCTTCACAAAAAGAGGTAAAGGGGGAAAAATCATAAATCTTGCTCTCAGAGACCACCTCCTCAATTTGGGGTGATTCGTTGTCTAAAGGAGGGAAGGAAGGAAGGAAAGAAAGAAAGAAAGAACGAAGGTAAAGTATAATAAAGTTATTACAATTAAAATTAATTATTGAGAAAAAAAGTTTTTTTAAAAATCCATGGACAGATAGAGCCCTAGGACAAATGGTGGAAGCAAGAGTATACAGGCACGGTCTCACACAGAAGCATACACGTACACATTCACAAAAAGAGGAGAAGGGAAAAAAATCATAGATCTCGCTCCTAAATTCCACCTCTTCAATTTGGGATCATTCCTTGTCTATTCAGGTATTCCACAGATGCAGGGTATATCAAGTTGATTGTGGAGCTTTAATCCGCTGCTTCTGAGGCTGCTGGGAGAGATTTCCCTTTCTCTTCTTTGTTCTCACAGCTTACAGGAAGGAGCTCAGCTTTAGATTTGGCCCTGCCTCTGCGTGTAGGTCGCTGGAGGGCGTCTGTTTTTTGCTCAGACAGGACAGGGTTAAAGGAGCCGCTGATTCGGGGGCTCTGGCTCACTCAGGCCAGGGGGGGGGGGAGGAGGGGAACTGCGTGCGGGGCGGGCCTGCGGCGTCAGAGGCGGCGTGACGTTGCGGCAGAGGCCGGTGTGACGTTGCACCAGCCTGAGGCCCGCCGTGCGTTCTCCCGGGGAAGTTGTCCCTGGTTCCCGGGAACCTGGCAGTGGCGGGCTGCACAGGCTCCGCAGAAGAGGGGTGTGGAGAGTGACCTGTGCTCGCACACAGGCCCCTTGGTGGCGGCAGCAGCAGCCTTAGCGTCTCCCGCCCGTTTCTGGGGTCCGCGCTTTTAGCCACGGCTCGCGCCCGTCTCTGGGGTTCGCGCTTTTAGCCGCGGCTCGCACCCGTCTCTGGAGTTCCTTTAAGCAGCGCTCTTAAACCTCTCTCCTCACGCACCAGGAAACAAAGAGGGAAGAAAAAGTCTCTTGCCTCTTCGGCAGGTGCAGGCTTTTCCCCGAACTCCCTCCCAGCTAGTCGTGGTGCACTAACCCCTTTAGGCTATGTTCAAGCCGCGAACCCCAGTCCTCTACCTGAGCTCCGTCCAAAACCGAAACCCGAGCCACAGCTCGCAGCCCCGCCCGCCCCGGCGGGTGAGCAGACAAGCCTCTCGGGCTGGTGAGTGCCGGTGGGCACCGATCCTCTGTGCGGGAATCTCCCCGCTTTGCCCTCCGCACCCCTCGCTGTGCACTACTCCGCGGTCCCGAAGCTCCCCCCTCCGCCTCCCGCGGTCTCCGCCCCCGGAGGGGCTTCCTAGTGTGTGGAAACTTTTCCTCCTTCACAGCTCCCTCCCACTGCTGCAGGTTCCGTCCTTATTCTTTTGTCTCTGTTTTTTCTTTTGCCCTACCCAGGTACGAGGGGAGTTTCTTGCCTTTTGGGAGGTCTGAGGTCTTCTGCCAGCCTTCAGTAGGTGTTCTCTCTGTGCTAATTTCAATCTCTGGTTATATGCAGCACCCCAACTCACCTTTCCCCATAGGCAAGCATAAGTTGGTTTTCTAAATTTGAGACCCTGTTCTGTTTTGTAATTCAGTTCATGTGTAGCCAAGTTTACATTCCGTGTATTAGTGATATCTTATGATGTTTCTTTTTCTGTGTGACTTATTTCTCGTAGAATCATCGTACCTGAATCCACTCATTATGCCGCTACGGGCCTGATGACATAGATTTCATTGCTGAGTGATATTCCATTGTACGTACGTACCACAACTTCTTTATCCATTTTTTGCTTTCTCGGATATTTAACTTGTACCGTAGACGACGTTCTTGTAAACAGAGCCGTCCGACAATTTGGGGTGGCTGTGTGTTTTTGATT
Source organism: Delphinapterus leucas (assembly GCF_059928025.1). Lineage (NCBI taxonomy): Eukaryota > Metazoa > Chordata > Mammalia > Artiodactyla > Monodontidae > Delphinapterus > Delphinapterus leucas. The sequence goes on along the minus strand of NW_028322254.1, from coordinate 3,724,822 downwards.
TTAATTTCCCTAAGCTATAGGACCATAAGTGGAAGTGCCGTAGGCTCCGTAGCTTTGTTTTTTCGGTGTTCCGGGAAACACCATACACTTCTCCAGAGTGGCTGTTGGCAATTTACATCCCGCCCATCAGCATAACAAGGCTCCCTGTTCTCCATGGCCTGTGCCGCCTTTCTGGATTTTACACTTTTTTCAGATGGCCCTTTTGACCGGGGGGCAGTGAGACTTCATTGTAGTGCAGATTTCTTTAACATGCTTGCTTGGTTGGCCAAAAAGGGCGTATGCGTTTTTTCCTGAATATATTCAGGAAAAAACGCATACGCCCTTTTTGGCCAAGAGCATCATTGTCGATGTTCTGCCTCTTTTCCTATGCTTTAAATGCAATTCCCGTCTACCCCCTGAAATTGTTTTCCTGCAATTCTGCCCCGCTTTCAAGTCCTCTTCGCAGCCTTCCTTCAATATAATTTTGGACGATAGCTGTCATTTATAACTCTGCATGTTTGTGAATTACAGTGCCCCTGAGCTCCTTTCTTCAAATCGCTTTCTTTTGAGCTGGCCGCAAACCCGCAGGATTGCTTCAGGCCCCAATCTTGTTGGGGCACGGCATGCTGAGCCTTTGGTTAATTCCTCTTCCTGGTGGGAAATGAGCGTTAAATTTGCCCGTGCAGACACCTACAGCTAGTCTCTCATTGGTTCTCCCTATTCCTGTTCATCTTGCGCAGAAATTGCAAACTGTGCCAAACAGGAGGTTAAAGGCACTGACTCTCCAAGTGGGGAGCGTGTTAGTAAAGGGTCTGGAATAGTGAACCCGAATAAAAGGGGACGAAAACTGAGATGCATTTGAAAACGTTTTCCGGTCACACGGTGCACCATACTGTGGGATTGCCATGCATGTTTTAGCTGAAGGAAGAATCGCTTAAACCTGGAGGGTTGGGACCCATGGAATGGGTTCCATGCAGTATGACTTCAAATGGTCTTCATTTGCTCATCGAACCTCACCAATGCTATCAGCCCGAAGTGTCCAACCTCATGTCTCACTCAGGTCTGGGTGTAGATGAGGTAAATCCAGGTTGCATCACAAGCCCTGAATGAATTATTTAAGAATTGCTCTCTATTTCACTGTCATTGTGTTTTGTTTTTTTAATTCATTTTGATAATGGGATTTATCGGATTTTCTCTGCTGCCTTCATGCAGCTGTACACACGCTTGATTCTCTTATGGAGACATATAAATCCATGGGTTTGAAGATTCTTACTAGTCAGGTGTATTCCTAGGCGTTGAATATAGGGTGTTTAGCCCATTTCGTTGAGCAAGGGGTAGGTCATGAGTATTACATATTTGACGTATGGAATTGTATCTGTTCTAATTTCTATCTGTGGTTTTATGCAGAAACCCAACTCACCTTTCCCCTTAAGCAAACATAAGTTGGTTTTCTCAACTTGAGAACCTGTTCTGTTTTGTAATTCAGTTCATGTGTAGCCAAGATTACATTCCGTTTATTAGTGATATTTTATGATGTTTCATTTTCTGTGTGACTTATTTCACTTAGAATCATCGTACCTGAATCCACTCATTATGCCACAATGGGCCTGATGACATAGATTTCATTGGTGAGTGATATTCCATTGTACGTACGTACCACAATTTCTTTATCCACTTTTCGCTTTCTGGGATATTTAACTTGTACCGTAGACGAGGTTCTTGTAAACAGAGCCGTCTGAAATTTTGGGGTGGCTGTGTGTTTCTGATTTTAATTTCCATATGCTATAGGACCATAAGTGGAAGTGCCGTAGGCTCTGTTGCTTTGTTTTTTAGGTGTTTCAGGAAACACCATACACCTCTCCAGATTGGCTGTTGGCAATTTACATCCCACACATCAGCATAACAAGGCTCCCTGTTCTCCATGGCCTGTGCTGCATTTCTGGATTTTACACTTTTTTCAGATGGCCCTTTTGACCGGGGGGCAGTGAGACTTCCTTGTAGTGCAGGTTTCTTTAACATGCTTGCTTGGTTGGCCAAAAAGTGCGTATGCGTTTTTTCCTGAATATATTCAGGAAAAAACGCATACGCCCTTTTTGGCCAAGTGCATCATTGTCGACGTTCTGCCTCTTTTCCTATGCTTTAAATGCAATTCAAGTCTACCCCCTGAAATCATTTTCCTGCAATTCTGCCCCGCTTTCAAGTCCTCTTCGCAGCCTTCCTCCAATATATTTTTGGACTATAGCTGTCATTTATAACTCTGCAGGTTTGTGAAATACAGTGCCCCTGAGCTCCATTCTTCAATTCGCTTTCTTGAGAGCTGGCCGCAAACCCGTAGGATTGCTTCAGGCCCTAATCTGGTTCCGGCACGGCATGCTGAGCCTTTGGTTAATTCCTCTTCCTGGTGGGAAATGAGCGTTAAATTTGCCCGTGCAGAAACCTACAGCTAGTCTCTCATTGGTTCTCCCTATTCCTGTTCATCTTGCGCAGAAATTGCAAACTGTGCAAAACAGCAGGTTCAAGGCAGTGACTCTCCAAGTGGGAAGAGTGTTAGTAAAGGGTCTGGAATTGTGAACCCGAGTAAAAGTGGACGAAAACTGAGATGCATTTGAAAACGTTTCCCGGTCACACGGTGCACCGTACTGTGGGTTTCCCATGCATGTTTTATCTGAAGGAAGAATCGCTTAAACCTGGAGAGTTGGGACCCATGGAATGGGTACCACGCAGTATGACTTCAAATGGTCTGCATTTGCTCATCGAACCTCACCAATGCTATCAGCCCAAAGTGTCCAACCTTATGTCTCACTCAGCTCTGGGTGTAGATGAGGTAAATCCAGGTTGCATCACAAACCCTGAATGAATTATTTAAGAATTGCTCTCTATTTCACTGTCATTGTGTTTTGTTTTTGTAATTCATTTTGATAATGGCATTTATCGGATTTTCTCTGCTGCCTTCATGCAGCTGTACACACGCTTGATTCTCTTATGAAGACATATAAATCCATGGGTTTGAAGATTCTTACTAGTCAGGTGTATTCCTAGGTGTTGAATATAGGGTGTTTAGCCCATTTCGTTGAACAAGGGGTAGGTCTTGACTATTACATATTTGACTTATGGAATGGTATCTGTGCTAATTTCTATGTCTGGTTTTATGCAGCACCCCAACTCACCTTTCACCTTAAGCAAACATAAGTTGGTTTACTAAATTTGAGACCGGTTCTGTTTTGTAATTCAGTTCATGTGTAGCCAAGATTACATTCTGTGTATTAGTGATATCATATGATGTTTCATTTTCTGTGTGACTTATTTAACTTAGAATCATCATACCTGAATCCACTCATTATGCCACGACGGGCCTGTTGACATAGATTTCATTGGTGAGTGATATTCCATTGTACGTATGTACGACAATTTCTTTATCCATTTTTCACATTCTGGAATATTTAACTTGAACCGCAGACGAGGTTCTTGTAAACAGAGCCGTCCGAAACTTTGGGGTGTTTGTGTGTTTTTGATTTTAATTTCCCTAAGCTATAGGACCATAAGTGGAAGTGCCGTAGGCTTCGTTGCTTTGTTTTTTAGGTGTTCCAGGAAACACCATACACTTGTCCAGAGTGTCTGTTGGCAATTTACATCCCGCCCATCAACATAACAAGGCTCCCTGTTCTCCATGGCCTGTGCCGCATTTCTGGATTTTACACTTTTTTCAGATGGCCCTTTTGACCGGGGGGCAGTGAGACTTCATTGTAGTGCAGATTTCTTTAACATGCTTGCTTGGTTGGCCAAAAAGGGCGTATGCGTTTTTTCCTGAATATATTCAGGAAAAAACGCATACGCCCTTTTTGGCCAAGAGCATCATTGTCGACGTTCTGCCTCTTTTCCTATGCTTTAAATGCAATTCCCGTCTACCCCCTGAAATCGTTTTCCTGCAATTCTGCCCCGCTTACAAGTCGTCTTCGCAGCCTTCCTTCAATATATTTTTGGACGATAGCTGTCATTTATAACTCTGCAGTTTTGTGAGTTACAGTGCCCCTGAGCTCCTTTCTTCAACTCGCTATCTTGTGAGCTGGCCGCAAACCCGCAGGATTGCTTCAGGCCCTAATCTGGTTCCGGCACGGCATGCTGAGCCTTTGGTTAATTCCTCTTCCTGGTGGGAAATGAGCGTTAAATTTGCCCGTGCAGACACCTACAGCTAGTCTCTCATTGGTTCTCCCTATTCCTTTTCATCTTGCGCAGAAATTGCAAACTGTGCCCAACAGGAGGTTAAAGGCACTGACTCTCCAAGTGGGGAGAGTGTTAGTAAAGGGTCTGTAATGGTGAACCCGAGTAAAACGGGACGAAAACTGAGATGCATTTGAAAACGTTTGCCAGTCACATGGTGCACCATACTGTGGGTTTCCCATGCATGTTTTAGCTGAAGGAAGAATCCCTTAAACCTGGAGAGTTGGGACCCATGGAATGGGTACCATGCTGTATGACTTCAAAGGGTCTGCATTTGCTCATCGAACCTCACCAATGCTATCAGCCCGAAGTGCCCAACCTTATGTCTCACTCAGCTCTGGGTGTAGATGTGGTAAATCCAGGTTGCATCACAAGCCCTGAATGAATTATTTAAGAATTGCTCTCTATTTCACTGTCCTTGTGTTTTGTTTGTGTAATTCATTTTGATAATGGGATTTATCGGATTTTCTCTGCTGCATTCATGCCGCTGTACACACGCTTCATTCTCTTACGGAGACATATAAATCCATGGGTTTGAAGATTCTTACTAGTCAGGTGTATTCCTAGGTGTTGAATATGGGGTGTTTAGTCCATTTCGTTGAGCAAGGGGTAGGTCTTGACTATTACATATTTGGCTTATGGAAAGGTATCTGTGCTAATTTCTATCTCTGGTTTTATGCAGCACGCCAACTCACCTTTCCCCTTAAGCAAGCATAAGTTGGTTTTCTAAATTTGAGCCCCTGTTCTGTTTTGTAATTCAGTTCATGTGTAGCCAAGTTTACATTCCGTGTATTAGTGATATCTTATGATGTTTCATTTTCTGTGTGACTTATTTCACTTAGAATCATCGTACCTGAATCCACTCATTATGCCGCGACGGGCCTGATGACATAGATTTCATTGCTGAGTGATATTCCATTGTACGTACGTACCACAACTTCTTTATCCATTTTTCACATTCTGGGATATTTAACTTGTACCGTAGACGAGGTTCTTGTAAACAGAGCCGTCCGACACTTTGGGGTGGCTGTGTGTTTTTGATTTTAATTTCCCTAAGCTATAGGACCATAAGTGGAAGTGCCGTAGGCTCCGTTGCTTTGTTTTTTCGGTGTTCCGGGAAACACCATACACTTCTCCAGAGTGGCTGTTGGCAATTTACATCCCGCCCATCAGCATAACAAGGCTCCCTGTTCTCCATGGCCTGTGCTGCCTTTCTGGATTTTACACTTTTTTCAGATGGCCCTTTTGACCGGGGGGCAGTGAGACTTCATTGTAGTGCAGATTTCTTTAACATGCTTGCTTGGTTGGCCAAAAAGGGCGTATGCGTTTTTTCCTGAATATATTCAGGAAAAAACGCATACGCCCTTTTTGGCCAAGAGCATCATTGTCGACGTTCTGCCTCTTTTCCTATGCTTTAAATGCAATTCCCGTCTACCCCCTGAAATCGTTTTCCTGCAATTCTGCCCCGCTTTCAAGTCGTCTTCGCAGCCTTCCTTCAATATATTTTTGGACGATAGCTGTCATTTATAACTCTGCAGGTTTGTGAGTTACAGTGCCCCTGAGCTCCTTTCTTCAACTCGCTATCTTGTGAGCTGGCCGCAAACCCGCAGGATTGCTTCAGGCCCTAATCTTGTTCCAGCACGGCATGCTGAGCCTTTGGTTAATTCCTCTTCGTGGTTGGAAATGAGCGTTAAATTTGCCCGTGCAGACACCTACAGCTAGTCTCTCATTGGTTCTCCCTATTCCTGTTCATCTTGCGCAGAAATTGCAAACTGTGCCCAACAGGAGGTTAAAGGCACTGACTCTCCAAGTGGGGAGAGTGTTAGTAAAGGGTCTGGAATGGTGAACCCGAGTAAAAGGGGACGAAAACTGAGATGCATTTGAAAACGTTTGCCAGTCACACGGTGCACCATACTGTGGGTTTCCCATGCATGTTTTAGCTGAAGGAAGAATCGCTTAAACCTGGAGAGTTGGGACCCATGGAATGGGTACCATGCAGTATGACTTCAAATGGTCTGCATTTGCTCATCGAACCTCAACAATGCTATCAGCCCGAAGTGTCCAACATTATGTCTCACTCAGCTCTGGGTGTAGATGAGGTAAATCCAGGTTGCATCACAAGCCCTGAATGAATTATTTAAGAATTGCTCTCTATTTCACTGTCATTGTGTTTTGTTTTTGTAATTCATTTTGATAATAGGATTTATCGGATTTTCTCTGCTGCCTTCATGCAGCTGTACACACGCTTGATTCTCTTATGGAGACATATAAATCCATGGGTTTGAAGATTCTTACTAGTCAGGTGTATTCCTAGGCGTTGAATATAGGGTGTTTAGCCCATTTCGTTGAGCAAGGGGTAGGTCTTGACAATTACATATTTTTTTTTTTTTCTGTACGCGGGCCTCTCAGTGTTGTGGCCTCTCCCGTTGCGGAGCACAGGCTCCGGATGCGCAGGCTCAACGGCCATGACTTACGGGGCCAGTAGCTACGCGGCATGTTGGATCCTCTCGGACCGGGGCACGAACCCGCGTCCCCTTCATCGGCAGGCGGACTCTCAACCACTGCAACACCAGGGAAGCCCCCTAACTATTACATATTTGACGTATGGAATGGTATCTGTGCTAATTTCTATCTCTGGTTTTATGCAGCACCCCAACTCACCTTTCCCCTTAAGCAAACATAAGTTGGTTTTCTAAATTTGAGACCCTGTTCTCTTTTGTAATTCAGTTCATGTGTAGCCAAGATTACATTCGGTGTATAAGTGATATCTTATGATGTTTCATTTTCTTTGTGACTTATTTCACTTAGAATCATCGTACCTGAATCCACTCATTATGCCGCGACGGGCCTGATGACATAGATTTCATTGCTGAGTGATATTCCATTGTACGTACGTACCACAACTTCTTTATCCATTTTTCACTTTCTGGGATATTTAACTTGTACCGTAGACGAGGTTCTTGTAAACAGAGCCCTCTGAAACTTTGGGGTGGCTGTGTGTTTTTGATTTTAATTTCCCTAAGCTATAGGACCATAAGTGGAAGTGCCGTAGGCTCCGTTGCTTTGTTTTTTAGGTGTTTCAGGAAACACAATACACTTCTCCAGAGTGGCTTTTGGCAATTTACATCCCACCCATCAGCATAACAAGGCTCCCTGTTCTCCATGGCCTGTGCTGCATTTCTGGATTTTACACTGTTTTCAGATGGCCCTTTTGACCGGGGGGCAGTGAGACTTCATTGTAGTGCAGATTTCTTTAACATGCTTGCTTGGTTGGCCAAAAAGTGCGTATGCGTTTTTTCCGGAATATATTCAGGAAAAAACGCATACGCCCTTTTTGGCCAAGTGCATCATTGTGGACGTTCTGCCTCTTTTCCTATGCTTTAAATGCAATTCCCTTCTACCCCCTGAAATCGTTTTCCTGCAATTCTGCCCCGCTTTCAAGTCCTCTTCGCAGCCTTCCTTCAATATATTTTTGGACGATAGCTGTCATTTATAACTCTGCAGGTTTGTGAATTACAGTGCCCCTGAGCTCCTTTCTTCAAATCGCTTTCTTGTGAGATGGCCGCAAACCCCCAGGTTTGATTCAGGCCCTAATCTGGTTCCAGCACGGAATGTTGAGCGTTTGGTTAATTCCTCTTCCTGGTTGGAAATGAGCGTTAAATTTGCCCGTGCAGACACCTACAGCTAGTCTCTCATTGGTTCTCCCTATTCCTGTTCATCTTGCGCAGAAATTGCAAACTGTGCCAAACAGCAGATTAAAGGCACTGACTCTCCAAGTGGGGAGAGTGTTAGTAAAGGGTCTGGAATGGTGAACCTGAGTAAAAGGGGCCGAAAACTGAGATGCATTTGAAAACGTTTCCCGCTCACACGGTGCACCATACTGTGGGTTTCCCATGCATGTTTTAGCTGAAGGAAGAATCGCTTAAACCTGGAGAGTTGGGACCCATGGAATGGGTATCATGCAGCTTGACTTCAAAGGGTCTGCATTTGCTCATCGAACCTCACCAATGCTATCAGCCCGAAGTGTCCAACCTTATGTCTCACTCAGCTCTGGGTGTAGATGAGGTAAATCCAGGTTGCATCACAAGCCCTGAATGAATTATTTAAGAATTGCTCTCTATTTCACTGTCATTGTGTTTTGTTATTTAATTCATTTTGATAATGGGATTTATCGGATTTTCTCTGCTGCCTTCATGCAGCTGTACACACGCTTGATTCTCTTATGGAGACATATAAATCCATGGGTTTGAAGAGTCTTACTAGTGAGGTGTATTCCTAGGCGTTGAATAGAGGGTGTTTAGCCCATTGCGTTGAGCAAGGGGTAGGTCTTGACTATCACATATTTGAGTTATGGAATGGTATCTCTGCTAATTTCTATCTCTGGTTTTATGCAGCACCCCAACTCACCTTTCCCCTTAAGCAAACATAAGTTGGTTTTCTAAATTTGAGACCCTGTTTTGTTTTCTAATTCAGTTCATGTGTAGCCCAGATTACATTCCGTGTATTAGTGATATCTTATGATGTTTCATTTTCTGTGTGACTTATTTCACTTAGAATCATCGTACCTGAATCCACTCATTATGCCAGGACGGGCCAGAGGACATAGATTTCATTGGTGAGTGATATTCCATTGTACGTACGTACCACAAGTTCTTTATCCATTTCTTCGCTTTCTGGGATATTTAACTTGTACCGTAGACGAGGTTCTTGTGAAGAGAGCCGTCTGAAACTTTGGGGTGGCTGTGTGTTTTTGATTTTAATTTCCCTAATCTATAGGACCATAAGTGGAAGTGCCGTAGGCTCCGTTGCTTTGTTTTTTAGGTGTTTCAGGAAACACCATAAACTTCTCCAGAGTGGCTGTTGGCAATTTACATCCCACCCATCAGCATAACAAGGCTCCCTGTTCTCCATGGCCTGTGCTGCCTTTCTGGATTTTACACTTTTTTCAGATGGCCCTTTTGATCGGGGGGCAGTGAGACTTCATTGTAGTGCAGATTTCTTTAACATGCTTGCTTGGTTGTCCAAAAAGCGCGTATGCGTTTTTTCCTGAATATATTCAGGAAAAAAACGCATACGCCCTTTTTGGCCAAGTGCATCATTGTGGACGTTCTGCCTCTATTCCTATGCTTTAAATGCAATTCCAGTCTATCCCCTGAAATCGTTTTCCTGCAATTCTGCCCCGCTTTCAAGTCCTCTTCGCAGCCTTCCTTCAATATTTTATTGGGCGATAGCTGTCATTTATAACTCTGCAGGTTTGTGAATTACAGTGCCCCTGAGCTCCTTTCTTCAAATCGCTTTCTTGTGAGCTGTCCACAAACCCGCAGGATTGCTTCAGGCCCTAATCTGGTTCCGGCACGGCATGCTGAGCGTTTGGTTACTTCCTCTTCCTGGTGGGAAATGAGCATTAATTTTGCCCGTGCAGACACCTACAGCTAGTCTCTCATTGGTTCTCCCTAGTCTTGCGCAGAAATTGCAAACTGTGCCAAACAGCAGGTTAAAGGCACTGACTCTCCAAGTGGGGAGAGTGTTAGTAAAGGGTCTGGAAATGTGAACCCGAGTAAAAGGGGCCGAAAACTGAGATGCATTTGAAAACGTTTCCCGGTAACACGGTGCACCATACTGTGGGTTTCCCATGCATGTTTTAGCTGAAGGAAGAATCGCTTAAACCTGGAGAGTTGGGACCCATGGAATGGGTACCATGCAGTATGACTTCAAATGGTCTGCATTTGCTCATCGAACCTCACCAATGCTATCAGCCCGAAGAGTCCAACCTTATGTCTCACTCAGATCTGGGTGCAGATGAGGTAAATCCAGGTTGCACCACAAGCCCTGAATGAATTATTTAAGAATTGCTCTCTATTTCACTGTCATTGTGTTTTGTTTTTTAATTCATTTTGATAATGATTTTTATCGGATTTTCTCTGCTGCCTTCATGCAGCTGTACACAGGCTTGATTCTCTTATGGAGACATATAAATCCATGGGTTTGAAGATTCTTACTAGTCAGGTGTATTCCTAGGCGTTGAAAATAGGGTGTTTAGCCCATTTCGTTGAGCAAGGGGTAGGTCTTGACTATTACATATTTGACGTATGGAATGGTATCTGTGCTAATTTCTATCTCTGGTTTTATGAAGCACCCCAACTCACCTTTCCCCTTAAGCAAACATAAGTTGGTTTTCTAAACTTGAGACCCTGTTCTGTTTTGTAATTCAGATCATGTGTAGCCAGGATTACATTCCGTGTATTAGTGATATCTTATGATGTTTCATTTTCTGTGTGACTTATTTCACTTAGAATCATCGTACCTGATTCCACTCACTGTGCCACGACGGGCCTGATGACATAGATTTCATTGGTGAGTGATATTCCATTGTACGTACGTACCACAATTTCTGTATCCATTTTTCGCTTTCTGGGATATTTAACTTGTACCGTAGACGAGGTTCTTGTAAACCGAGCCGTCTGAAACTTTGGGGTGGCTGTTTGTTTTTGATTTTAATTTCCCTAAGCTATAGGTCCATAAGTGGAATTGCCGTAGGCTCCGTTGCTTAGTTTTTTAGGTGTTTCAGGATTCACGATACACTTCTCCAGAGTGGCTGTTGGCAACTTACATCCCACACATCTGCATAACAAGGCTCCCTGTTCTCCATGGCCTGTGCTGCATTTCTGGATTTTACACTTTTTTCAGATGGCCCTTTGACCGTGAGGCAGTGAGACTTCATTGTAGTGCAGATTTCTTTAACATGCTTGCTTGGTTGGACAAAAAGGGCGTATGCGTTTTTTCCTGAATATATTCAGGAAAAAACCCATACGCCCTTTTTGGCCAAGTGCATCATTGTCGACGTTCTGCCTCTTTTCCTATGCTTTAAATGCAATTCCAGTCTACCCCCTGAAATCGTTTTCCTGCAATTCTGCCCCGCTTTCAAATCCTCTTCGCAGCCTTCCTTCAATATATTTTTGGACGATAGCTGTCATTTATAACTCTGCAGGTTTGTGAATTACAGTGCCCCTGAGCTCCTTTCTTCAAATCGTTTTCTTGTGAGCCGGCCGCAAACCGGAAGGATTGATTCAGGCCCTAATCTGGTTCCGGCACGGCATGCTGAGCGTTTGGTTAATTCCTCTTCCTGGTTGGAAATGAGCATTAAATTTGCCCGTGCAGACACCTACAGCTAGTCTCTCATTGGTTCTCCCTATTCCTGTTCATCTTGCGAAGAAATTGCAAACTGTGCCAAACAGCAGGTTAAAGGCACTGACTCTCCAAGTGGGGAAAGTGTTAGTAAAGGGTCTTTAATGGTGAACCTGAGTAAAAGGGGCCGAAAACTGAGATGCATTTGAAAACGTTTCCCGGTCACATGGTGCACCATACTGTGTGTTTCCCATGCATGTTTTAGCTGAAGGAAGAATCGCTTAAACCTGGAGAGTTGGGACCCCTTGAATGGGTACCATGCAGTATGACTTCAAATGGTCTGCATTTGCTCATCGAACCTCACCAATGCTATCAACCCGAAGTGTCCAACCTTATGTCTCACTCAGCTCTGGGTGTAGATGAGGTAAATCCAGGTTGCATCACAAGCCCTGAATGAATTATTTAAGAATTGCTCTCTATTTCACTGTCATTGTGTTTTGTTATTTAATTCATTATGATAATGGAATTTATCGGATTTTCTCTGCTGCCTTCATGCAGCTGTACACACGCTTGATTCTCTTATGGAGACATATAAATCCATGGGTTTGAAGATTCTTACTAGTGAGGTGTATTCCTAGGCGCTGAATATAGGGTGTTTAGCCCATTTCGTTGAGCTAGGGGTAGGTCTTGACTATTACGTATTTGACTTATGGAATGGTATCTGTGCTAATTTCTAACTCTGGTTTTATGCAGCACCCCAACTCACCTTTCCCCTTACGCAAACATAAGTTGGTTTTCTAAATTTGAGACACTGTTCTGTTTTGTAATTCAGTTGATGTGTAGCCAAGATTACATTCGGTGTATTAGTGATATCTTATGATGTTTCTAATTCGGTGTGACTTATTTCACTTAGAATCATAGTACCTGAATCCACTCATTATGCCACGATGAGCCAGATGACATAGATTTCATTGGTGAGTGATATTCCATTGTACGTACGTACCACAACTTCTTTATCCATTTTTCACATTCTGGGATATTTAACTTGTACCGTAGACGAGGTTCTTGTAAACAGAGCCGCCCGAGACTTTTGGGTGGCTGTGTGTTTTTGATTTTAATTTTCCTAAGCTATAGGGCAATAAGGGGAATTGCCGTAGGCTCCGTTGCTTTGTTTTTTAGATGTTCCGGGAAACACCATACATTTTTCCAGACTGGCTGTTGGCAACTTACATCCCGCCCATCAGCATAACAAGGCTCGCTGTTCTCCATGGCCTGTGCTGCCTTTCTGGATTTTACATTTTTTCAGATGGCCCTTTTGACCGGGGGGCAGTGAGACTTCATTGTAGTGCAGATTTCTTTAACATGCTTGCTTGGTTGGCCGAAAGGGCGTATGCGTTTTTTCCTGAATATATTCAGGAAAAAACGCATACACCCTTTTTGGCCAAGAGCATCATTGTCGACGTTCTGCCTCTTTTCCTATGCTTTAAATGCAATTCCCGTCTACCCCCTGAAATCGTTTTCCTGCAAATCTGTCCCGCTTACAAGTCGTCTTCGCAGCCTTCCTTCAATATATTTTTGGACGATAGCTGTCATTTATAACTCTGCAGGTTTGTGAGTTACAGTGCCCCTGAGCACCTTTCTTCAACTCGCTATCTTGTGAGCTGGCGGCAAACCCACAGTATTGCTTCAGGCCCTAATCTGGTTCCGGCACGGCATGCTGAGCCTTTGGTTAATTCCTCTTCCTGGTGGGAAATGAGCATTAAATTTGCCCGTGCAGACACCTAGAGCTAGTCTCTCATTGGTTCTCCCTATTCCTTTTCATCTTGCGCAGAAATTGCAAACTGTGCCCAACAGGAGGTTAAAGGCACTGACTCTCCAAGTGGGGAGAGTGTTCGTAAAGGGTCTGGAATGGTGAACCCGAGTAAAAGGGGACGAAAACTGAGATGCATTTGAAAACGTTTGCCAGTCACACGGTGCACCATACTGTGGGTTTCCCATGCATGTTTTAGCTGAAGGAAGAATCCCTTAAACTTGGAGAGTTGGGACCCATGGAAGGGGTACCATGCTGTATGACTTCAAAGGGTCTGCATTTGCTCATCAAACCTCACCAATGCTATCAGCCCGAAGTGCCCAACCTTATGTCTCACTCAGCTCTGGGTGTAGATGTGGTAAATCCAGATTGCATCACAAGCCCTGAATGAATTATTTAAGAATTGCTCTCTATTTCACTGTCCTTGGGTTTTGTTTGTGTAATTCATTTTGATAATGGGATTTATCGGATTTTCTCTGCTGCATTCATGCCGCTGTACATACGCTTCATTCTCTTATGGAGACATATAAATCCATGGGTTTGAAGATTCTTACTAGTCAGGTGTATTCCTAGGCGTTGAATATGGGGTGATTAGTCCATTTCGTTGAGCAAGGGGTAGGTCTTGACTATTACATATTTGGCTTATGGAAAGGTATCTGTGCTAATTTCTATCTCTGGTTTTATGCAGCACCCCAACTCACCTTTCCCCTTAAGCAAGCATAAGTTGGTTTTCTAAATTTGAGACCCTGTTCTGTTTTGTAATTCAGTTCATGTGTAGCCAAGTTTACATTCCGTGTAGTAGTGATATCTTATGATGTTTCATTTTCTGTGTGACTTAGTTCACTTAGAATCATCGTACCTGAATCCATTCATTATGCTGCGACGGGCCTGATGACATAGATTTCATTGCTGAGTGACATTCCATTGTACGTACGTACCACAACTTCTTTATCCATTTTTCACATTCTGGGATATTTAACTTGTACCGTAGACGAGGTTCTTGTAAACAGAGCCGTCCGACACTTTGGGGTGGCTGTGTGTTTTTGATTTTAATTTCCCTAAGCTATAGGACCATAAGTGGAAGTGCCGTAGGCTCCGTAGCTTTGTTTTTTCGGTGTTCCGGGAAACACCATACACTTCTCCAGAGTGGCTGTTGGCAATTTACATCCCGCCCATCAGCATAACAAGGCTCCCTGTTCTCCATGGCCTGTGCTGCCTTTCTGGATTTTACACTTTTTTCAGATGGCCCTTTTGACCAGGGGGCAGTGAGACTTCATTGTAGTGCAGATTTCTTTAACATGCTTGCTTGGTTGGCCAAAAAGGGCGTATGCGTTTTTTCCTGAATATATTCAGGAAAAACGCATACGCCCTTTTTGGCCAAGAGCATCATTGTCGACGTTCTGCCTCTTTTCCTATGCTTTAAATGCAATTCCCGTCTACCCCCTGAAATCGTTTTCCTGCAAATCTGTCCCGCTTACAAGTCGTCTTCGCAGCCTTCCTTCAATATATTTTTGGACGATAGCTGTCATTTATAACTCTGCAGGTTTGTGAATTACAGTGCCCCTGAGCTCCTTTCTTCAACTCGCTATCTTGTTAGCTGGCCGCAAAACCACAGGATTGCCTCAGGCCCTAATCTGGTTCCGGCACGGCATGCTGAGCCTTTGGTTAATTCCTCTTCCTGGTGGGAAATGAGCGTTAAATTTGCCCGTGCAGACACCTACAGCTAGTCTCTCATTCGTTCTCCCTCTTCCTTTTCATCTTGCGCAGAAATTGCAAACTGTGCCCAACAGGAGGTTAAAGGCACTGACTCTCCAAGTGGGGAGAGTGTTCGTAAAGGGTCTGGAATGGTGAACCCGAGTAAAAGGGGACGAAAACTGAGATGCATTTGAAAACGTTTGCCAGTCACACGGTGCACCATACTGTGGGTTTCCCATGCATGTTTTAGCTGAAGGAAGAATCCCTTAAACTTGGAGAGTTGGGACCCATGGAATGGGTACCATGCTGTATGACTTCAAAGGGTCTGCATTTGCTCATCGAACCTCACCAATGCTATCAGCCCGAAGTGCCCAACCTTATGTCTCACTCAGCTCTGGGTGTAGATGTGGTAAATCCAGGTTGCATAACAAGCCCTGAATGAATTATTTAAGAATTGCTCTCTATTTCACTGTCCTTGGGTTTTGTTTGTGTAATTCATTTTGATAATGGGATTTATCGGATTTTCTCTGCTGCATTCATGCCGCTGTACACACGCTTCATTCTCTTACGGAGACATATAAATCCATGGGTTTGAAGATTCTTACTAGTCAGGTGTATTCCTAGGCGTTGAATATGGGGTGTTTAGTCCATTTCGTTGAGCAAGGGGTAGGTCTTGACTATTACATATTTGGCTTATGGAAAGGTATCTGTGCTAATTTCTATCTCTGGTTTTATGCAACACCCTAACTCACCTTTACCCTTAAGCAAGCATAGGTTGGTTTTCTAAATTTGAGACCCTGTTCTGTTTTGTAATTCAGTTCATGTGTAGCCAAGTTTACATTCCGTGTAGTAGTGATATCTTATGATGTTTCATTTTCTGTGTGACTTATTTCACTTGGAATCATCGTACCTGAATCCACTCATTATGCCGCGACGGGCCTGATGACATAGATTTCATTGCTGAGTGATATTCCATTGTACGTACGTACCACAACTTCTTTATCCATTTTTCACATTCTGGGATATTTAACTTGTACCGTAGACGAGGTTCTTGTAAACAGAGCCGTCCGACACTTTGGGGTGGCTGTGTGTTTTTGATTTTAATTTCCCTAAGCTATAGGACCATAAGTGGAAGTGCCGTAGCCTCCGTAGCTTTGTTTTTTCGGTGTTCCGGGAAACACCATACACTTCTCCAGAGTGGCTGTTGGCAATTTACATCCCGCCCATCAGCATAACAAGGCTCCCTGTTCTCCATGGCCTGTGCTGCCTTTCTGGATTTTACACATTTTTCAGATGGCCCTTTTGACCGGGGGGCAGTGAGACTTCATTGTAGTGCAAATTTCTTTATCATGCTTGCTTGGTTGGCCAAAAAGGGCGTATGCGTTTTTTCCTGAATATATTCAGGAAAAAACGCATACGCCCTTTTTGGCCAAGAGCATCATTGTCGACGTTCTGCCTCTTTTCCTATTCTTTAAATGCAATTCCCGTCTACCCCCTGAAATCGTTTTCCTGCAATTCTGCCCCACATACAAGTCGTCTTCGCAGCCTTCCTTCAATATATTTTTGGACGATAGCTGTCATTTATAACTCTGCAGGTTTGTGAGTTACAGTGCCCCTGAGCTCATTTCTTCAACTCGCTATCTTGTGAGCTGGCCGCAAACCCACAGGATTGCCTCAGGCCCTAATCTGGTTCCGGCACGGCATGCTGAGCCTTTGGTTAATTCCTCTTCCTGGTGGGAAATGAGCGTTAAATTTGCCCGTGCAGACACCTAGAGCTAGTCTCTCATTCGTTCTCCCTATTCCTTTTCATCTTGCGCAGAAATTGCAAACTGTGCCCAACAGGAGGTTAAAGGCACTGACTCTCCAAGTGGGGAGAGTGTTCGTAAAGGGTCTGGAATGGTGAACCCGAGTAAAAGGGGACGAAAACTGAGATGCATTTGAAAACGTTTGCCAGTCACACGGTGCACCATACTGTGGGTTTCCCATGCATGTTTTAGCTGAAGGAAGAATCCCTTAAACTTGGAGAGTTGGGACCCATGGAATGGGTACCATGCTGTATGACTTCAAAGGGTCTGCATTTGCTCATCGAACCTCACCAATGCTATCAGCCCGAAGTGCCCAACCTTATGTCTCACTCAGCTCTGGGTGTAGATGTGGTAAATCCAGGTTGCATCACAAGCCCTGAATGAATTATTTAAGAATTGCTCTCTATTTCACTGTCCTTGGGTTTTGTTTGTGTAATTCATTTTGATAATGGGATTTATCGGATTTTCTCTGCTGCATTCATGCCGCTGTACATACGCTTCATTCTCTTACGGAGACATATAAATCCATGGGTTTGAAGATTCTTACTAGTCAGGTGTATTCCTAGGCGTTGAATATGGGGTGATTAGTCCATTTCGTTGAGCAAGGGGTAGGTCTTGACTATTACATATTTGGCTTATGGAAAGGTATCTGTGCTAATTTCTATCTCTGGTTTTATGCAGCACCCCAACTCACCTTTCCCCTTAAGCAAGCATAAGTTGGTTTTCTAAATTTGAGACCCTGTTCTGTTTTGTAATTCAGTTCATGTGTAGCCAAGTTTACATTCCGTGTAGTAGTGATATCTTATGATGTTTCATTTTCTGTGTGACTTATTTCACTTAGAATCATCGTACCTGAATCCACTCATTATGCCGCGACGGGCCTGATGACATAGAATTCATTGCTGTGTGACATTCCATTGTACGAACGTACCACAATTTCTTTATCCATTTTTCACATTCTGGGATATTTAACTTGTACCGTAGACGAGGTTATTGTAAACAGAGCCGCCCGAGACTTTGGGTGGCTGTGTGTTTTTGATTTTAATTTCCCTAAGCTATAGGACCATAAGGGGAATTGCCGTAGGCTCCGTTGCTTTGTTTTTTAGATGTTCCGGGAAACACCATACATTTTTCCAGACTGGCTGTTGGCAATTTACATCCCGCCCATCAGCATAACAAGGCTTCCTGTTCTCCATGGCCTGTGCTGCCTTTCTGGATTTTACACTTTTTTCAGATGGCCCTTTTGACCGGGGGGCAGTGAGACTTCATTGTAGTGCAGATTACTTTAACATGCTTGCTTGGTTGGCCAAAAAGGGCGTATGCGTTTTTTCCTGAATATATTCAGGAAAAAACGCATACGCCCTTTTTGGCCAAGTGCATCATTGTCGACGTTCTGCCTCTTTTCCTATGCTTTAAATGCAATTCCAGTCTACCCCCTGAAATCGTTTTCCTGCAATTCTGCCCCGCTTTCAAGTCCTCTTCGCAGCCTACCTTCAATATATTTTTGGACGATAGCTGTCAATTATAACTCTGCCCGTTTGTGAATTACAGTGTCCCTGAGCTCCTTTCTTCAACTCGCTTTCTTGTGAGCTATCCGCAAACCTGCAGGATTGCTTCAGGCCCTAATCTGGTTCCGGCACGGCATGCTGAGCCTTTGGTTAATTCCTCTTCCTGGTGGGAAATGAGCATAAAATTTGCCCGTGCAGACACCTACAGCTAGTCACTCATTTGTTCTCCCTATTCCTGTTCATCTTGTGCGGAAATTGCAAACTGTGCCAAACAGGAGGTTAAAGGCACTGACTCTCCAAGTGGTGAGAGTGTTAGTAAATGGTCTGGAATTGTGAACACGAGTAAAAGGGGACGAAAACTGAGATGCATTTGAAAAGACTTCCCGGTCACATGGTGCACCATACTCTGGGGTTCCCAAGCATGTTTAAGTTGAAGGAAGAATCCCTTAAACCTGGAGAGTTGGGACCCATGGAATGGGTACCATGCAGTATGACTTCAAAGGGTCTGCATTTGCTTACGGAACCTCACCAATGCTATCAGCCCGAAGTGTCCAGCCTTATGTCTCACCCATCTCTGGGTGTAGATGTGGTAAATCCAGGTTGCATCACAAGCCCTGAATGAATTATTTAAGAATTGCTCTCTATTTCACTGTCATTGTGTTTTGTTTTTGTAATTTAGTTTGATAACTGGATTTATCGGATTTTCACTGCTGCTTTTATGCCGCTGTACACACGCTTGATTCTCTTACAGAGACATATAAATCCATGGGTTTGAAGATTCTTACTAGTCAGGTGTATTCCTAGGCGTTGAATATGCGGTGTTGAGTCCATGTCGTTGAGCAAGGAGAAGGTCTTGACTATTACATATTTGGCTTATAGAACGGTTCTGTGCTAATTTCAATCTCTGGTTTTATGCAGCACCCCTACTCACCTTTGCCCTTAAGCAAGCATTGGTTGCTTTTCTAAATTTGAGTCCCTGTTCTGTTTTGTAATTCAGTTCATGTGTAGCCAAGTTTACATTCCGTGTATTAGTGATATCTTATGATGTTTCTTGTTTTGTGTGACTTATTTCACTTAGAATCATCGTACCTGAATCCACTCATTATGCCGCGATGGGCCTGATGACCTAGATTTCATTGCTGAGTGTTATTCCAAAGTACGTTCGTACCACAACTTCTTTATCCATTTTTCGCTTTCTGGGATATTTAACTTGTACCGTAGACGAGGTTCTTGTAAACAGAGCCGTCCAACACTTTGGGGTGGCTGTGTGTTTTTGATTTTAATTTCCCTAAGCTATAGGACCATAAGTGGAAGTGCCGTAGGCTCCGTAGCTTTGTTTTTTCCGTGTTCCGGGAAGCACCATACACTTCTCCAGAGTGGCTGTTGGCAATTTACATCCCGCCCATCAGCATAACAAAGCTCCCTGTTCTCCATGGCCTTTTTTGCCTTTCTGGATTTTACACTTTTTTCAGATGGCCCTTTTGATCGGGGGGCAGTGAGACTTCATTGAAGTGCACATTTCTTTAACATGCATGCTTGGTTGGCCAAAAAGGGCGTATGCGTTTTTTCCTGAATATATTCAGGAAAAAACGCATACGCCCTTTTTGGCCAAGTGCATCATTGTCGACGTTCTGCCTCTTTTCCTATGCTTTAAATGCAATTCCAGTCTACCCGCTGAAATCGTTTTCCTGCAATTCTGCCCCGCATTCAAGTCCTCTTCGCAGCCTTCCTTCAATATATTTTTGGACGATAGCTGTCTTTTATAACTCTGCAGGTTTGTGAATTACAGTGCCCCTGAGCTCCTTTCTTCAAATTGCTTTCTTTTGAGTTGGCCGCAAACCCACAAGATTGCTTCAGGCCCTAATCTTCTTCCGGCACGGCATGCTGAGCCTTTGGTTAATTCCTCTTCCTGGTTGGAAGTGAGCGTTAAATTTGCCCGTGCAGACACCTACAGCTAGTCTCTCATTGGTTCTCCCTATTCCTGTTCATCTTGCGCAGAAATTGCAAACTGTGCTAAACAGGAGGTTAAAGGCACTGACTCTCCAAGTGGGGAGAGTGTTAGTAAAGGGTCTGGAATGGTGAACCCGAGTAAAAGAGGACAAAAACTGAGATGCATTTGAAAACGTATCCCGGTCACACGGTGCACCATACTGTGGGTTTCCCATGCATGCTTTGGCTGAAGGAAGAATCGCTTAAACCTGGAGAGTTGGGACCCATGGAATGGGTACCATGCTGTATGACTTCACAGGGTCTGCATTTGCTCATCGAACCTCACCAATGCTATCAGCCCAAAGTGCCCAACCTTATGTCTCACTCAG
This sequence comes from Delphinapterus leucas, assembly GCF_059928025.1. Classification (NCBI taxonomy): domain Eukaryota; kingdom Metazoa; phylum Chordata; class Mammalia; order Artiodactyla; family Monodontidae; genus Delphinapterus; species Delphinapterus leucas. The sequence goes on along the minus strand of NW_028322254.1, from coordinate 3,704,364 downwards.
CTCTGGGTGTAGATGTGGTAAATCCAGGTTACATCACAAGCCCTGAATGAATTATTTAAGAATTGCTCTCTATTTCACTGTCCTTGGGTTTTGTTTGTGTAATTCATTTTGATAATGGGATTTATCGGATTTTCTCTGCTGCATTCATGCCGCTGTACACATGCTTCATTCTCTTACGGAGACATATAAATCCATGGGTTTGAAGATTTTTACTAGTCAGGTGTATTCCTAGGCGTTGAATATGGGGTGTTTAGTCCATTTCGTTGAGCAAGGGGTAGGTCTTGACTATTACATATTTGGCTTATTGAAAGGCATCTGTGCTAATTTCTATCTCTGGTTTTATGCAGCACCCCAACTCACCTTTCCCCTTAAGCAAGCATAAGTTGGTTTTCTAAATTTGAGACCCTGTTCTGTTTTGTAATTCAGTTCATGTGTAGCCAAGTTTACATTCCGTGTAGTAGTGATATCTTATGATGTTTCATTTTCTGTGTGACTTATTTCACTTAGAATCATCGTACCTGAATCCGCTCATTATGCCGCGAGGGGCCTGATGACATAGATTTCATTGCTGTGTGATATTCCATTGTACGTACTTACCACAAATTCTTTATCCATTTTTCACATTCTGGGATATTTAACTTGTACCGTAGACGAGGTTCTTGTAAACAGAGCAGCCCGAGACTTTTGGGTGGCTGTGTGTTTTTGATTTTAATTTTCCTAAGCTATAGGACCATAAGGGGAAGTGCCGTAGGCTCCCTTGCTTTGTTTTTTAGATGTTCCAGGAAACACCATACACTTTTCCAGACTGGCTGTTGGCAATTTACATCCCGCCCATCAGCATAACAAGGCTCGCTGTTCTCCATGGCCTGTGCTGCCTTTCTGGATTTTACACTTTTTTCAGATGGCCCTTTTGACCGGGGGGCAGTGAGACTTCATTGTAGTGCAGATTTCTTTAACATGCTTGCTTGGTTGGCCAAAAAGTGCGTATGCGTTTTTTCCTGAATATATTCAGGAAAAAACGCATACGCCCTTTTTGGCCAAGAGCATCATTGTCGACGTTCTGCCTCTTTTCCTATTCTTTAAATGCAATTCCCGTCTAAACCCAAAATCGTTTTCCTGCAATTCTGCCCCACTTACAAGTCGTCTTCGCAGCCTTCCTTCAATATATTTTTGGACGATAGCTGTCATTTATAACTCTGCAGGTTTGTGAGTTACAGTGCCCCTGAGCTCATTTCTTCAACTCGCTATCTTGTGAGCTGGCCGCAAACCCACAGGATTGCCTCAGGCCCTAATCTGGTTCCGGCACGGCATGCTGAGCCTTTGGTTAATTCCTCTTCCTGGTGGGAAATGAGCGTTAAATTTGCCCGTGCAGACACCTAGAGCTCGTCTCTCATTCGTTTTCCCTATTCCTTTTCATCTTGCGCAAAAATTGCAAACTGTGCCCAACAGGAGGTTAAAGGCACTGACTCTCCAAGTGGGGAGATTGTTCGTAAAGGGTCTGGAATGGTGAACCCGAGTAAAAGGGGACGAAAACTGAGATTCATTTGAAAACGTTTGCCAGTCACACGGTGCACCATACTGTGGGTTTCCCATGCATGTTTTAGCTGAAGGAAGAATCCCTTAAACTTGGAGAGTTGGGACCCATGGAATGGGTACCATGCTGTATGACTTCAAAGGGTCTGCATTTGCTCATCGAAACTCACCAATGCTATCAACCCGAAGTGCCCAACCTTATGTCTCACTCAGCTCTGGGTGTAGATGTGGTAAATCCAGGTTGCATCACAAGCCCTGAATGAATTATTTAAGAATTGCTCTCTATTTCACTGTCCTTGGGTTTTGTTTGTGTAATTCATTTTGAAATGGGATTTATCGGATTTTCTCTGCTGCATTCATGCCACTGTACACACGCTTCATTCTCTTACGGAGACATATAAATCCATGGGTTTGAAGATTCTTACTAGTCAGGTGTATTCCTAGGCGTTGAATATGGGGTGTTTAGTCCATTTCGTTGAGCAAGGGGTAGGTCTTGACTATTACATATTTGGCTTATGGAAAGGTATCTGTGCTAATTTCTATCTCTGGTTTTATGCAGCACCCCAACTCAACTTTCACCTTAAGCAAGCATAAGTTGGTTTTCTAAATTTGAGACCCTGTTCTGTTTTGTAATTCAGTTCATGTGTAGCCAAGTTTACATTCCGTGTATTAGTGATATCTTATGATGTTTCATTTTCTGTGTGACTTATTTCACTTAGAATCATCGTACCTGAATCCACTCATTATGCCGCGACGGGCCTGATGACATAGATTTCATTGCTGAGTGATATTCCATTGTACGTACGTACTACAACTTCTTTATCCATTTTTCACATTCTGGGATATTTAACTTGTACCGTAGACGAGGTTCTTGTAAACAGAGCCGTCCGACATTTTGGGGTGGCTGTGTGTTTTTGATTTTAATTTTCCTAAGCTATAGGACCATAAGTGGAAGTGCGGTTGGCTCCGTAGCTTTGTTTTTTCCGTGTTCCCGGAAACACCATACATTTCTCCAGAGTGGCTGTTGGCAATTTACATCCCGCCCATCAGCATAACAAGGCTCCCTGTTCTCCATGGCCTGTGCTGCCTTTCTGGATTTTACACTTTTTTCAGATGGCCCTTTTGACCGGGGGGCAGTGAGACTTCATTGTAGTGCAGATTTCTTTAACATGCTTGCTTGGTTGGCCAAAAAGGGCGTATGCGTTTTTTCCAGAATATATTCAGGAAAAAACGCATACGCCCTTTTTGGCCAAGAGCATCATTGTCGACGTTCTGCCTCTTTTCCTATGCTTTAAATGCAATTCCCGTCTACCCCCTGAAATCGTTTTCCTGCAAATCTGTCCCGCTTAGAAGTCTTCTTTGCAGCCTTCCTTCAATATATTTTTGGACGATAGCTGTCATTTATAACTCTGCAGTTTTGTGAGTTACAGTGCCCCTGAGCTCCTTTCTTCAACTCGCTATCTTGTGAGCTGGCCGCAAACCCGCAGGATAGCTTCAGGCCCTAATCTGGTTCCGGCACGGCATGCTGAGCCTTTGGTTAATTCCTTTTCCTGGTGTGAAATGAGCGTTAAATTTGCCCGTGCAGACACCTACAGCTAGTCTCTCACTGGTTCTCACTCTTCCTGTTCATCTTGCTCAGAAATTGCAAACAGTGCAGAACAGGAGTTTAAAGGCACTGACTCTCCAAGTGGGGAGAGTGTTAGTAAAGTGTCTGGAATGGTGAACCCGAGTAAAATGGGACGAAAACTGAGATGCATTTGAAAACGTTTGTCTGTCACACAGTGCACCGTACTGTGGGTTTCCCATGCATGTTTTAGCTGAAAGAAGAATCCCTTAAAGCTGGAGATTTGGGACCCATAGAATGGGTACCATGCAGTATGACTTCAAAGGGTCTGCATTTGCTCATCGAACCTCACCAATGCTATCAGCCCGAAGTGCCCAACCTTATGTCTCACTCAGCTCTGGGTGTAGATGTGGTAAATCCAGGTTGCATCACAAGCCCTGAATGAATTACTTAAGAATTGCTCTCTATTTCACTGTCCTTGTGTTTTGTTTGTGTAATTCATTTTGATAATGGGATTTATCGGATTTTCTCTGCTGCATTCATGCCGCTGTACACACGCTTCATTCTCTTACGGAGACCTATAAATCCATGGGTTTGAAGATTCTTACTAGTCAGGTGTATTCCTAGGCGTTGAATATGGGGTGTTTAGTCCATTTCGTTGAGCAAGGGATAGGTCTTGACTATTACATATTTGGCTTATGGAAAGGTATCTGTGCTAATTTCTATCTCTGGTTTTATACAGCACCCCAACTCACCTTTCCCCTTAAGCAAGCATAAGTTGGTTTTCTAAATTTGAGACCCTGTTCTGTTTTGTAATTCAGTTCATTTGTAGCCAAGTTTACATTCCGTGTATTAGTGATAACTTATGATGTTTCATTTTCTGTGTGACTTATTTCACTTAGAATCTTCGTACATGAATCCACTCATTATGCCGCGACGGGCCTGATGACATAGATTTCATTGCTGAGTGATATTCCATTGCATGTAGGTACCACTACTTCTTTATCCATTTTTCACATTCTGCGATATTTAACTTGAACCGTAGACGAGTTTCTTGTAAACAGAGCCATCTGACACTTTGGGGTGGTTGTGTGTTTTTGATTTTAATTTCCCTAAGCTATAGGACCATAAGTGGAAGTGCCGTAGGCTCCGTAGCTTTGTTTTTTTGGTGTTCCGGGAAACACCATACACTTCTCCAGAGTGGCTGTTGGCAATTTACATCCCGCCCATCAGCATAACAAGGCTCCCTGTTCTCCATGGCCTGTGCTGCCTTTCTGGATTTTACACTTTTTTCAGATGACCCTTTTGACCGGGGGGCAGTGAGACTTCATTGTAGTGCAGATTTCTTTAACGTGCTTGCTTGGTTGGCCAAAAAGGGCGTATGCGTTTTTTCCTGAATATATTCAGGAAAAAAACGCATACGCCCTTTTTGGCCAAGAGTATCATTGTCGACGTTCTGCCTCTTTTCCTATGCTTTAAATGCAATTCCCGTCTACCCCCTGAAATCGTTTTCCTACAAATCTCTCCCGCTTACAAGTCGTCTTCGCAGCCTTCCTTCAATATATTTTTGGACAATAGCTGTCATTTATAACTCTGCAGGTTTGTGAGTTACAGTGCCCCTGAGCTCCTTTCTTCAACTCGCTATCTTGTGAGCTGGCCGCAAACCCACAGGATTGCTTCAGGCCCTAATCTGGTTCCAGCACGGCATGCTGAGCCTTTGGTTAATTCCTCTTCCTGGTGGGAAATGAGCGTTAAATTTGCCCGTGCAGACACCTAGAGCTAGTCTCTCATTCGTTCTCCCTATTCCTTTTCATCTTGCGCAGAAATTGCAAACTGTGCCCAACAGGAGGTTAAAGGCACTGACTCTCCAAGTGGGGAGAGTGTTCGTAAAGGGTCTGGAATGGTGAACCCGAGTAAAAGGGGACGAAAACTGAGATGCATTTGAAAACGTTTGCCAGTCACACGGTGCACCATACTGTGGGTTTCCCATGCATGTTTTAGCTGAAGGAAGAATCGCTTAAACCTGGAGGGTTGGGACCCATGGAATGGGTTCCATGCAGTATGACTTCAAATGGTCTTCATTTGCTCATCGAACCTCACCAATGCTATCAGCCCGAAGTGTCCAACCTCATGTCTCACTCAGGTCTGGGTGTAGATGAGGTAAATCCAGGTTGCATCACAAGCCCTGAATGAATTATTTAAGAATTGCTCTCTATTTCACTGTCATTGTGTTTTGTTTTTTTAATTCATTTTGATAATGGGATTTATCGAATATTCTCTGCTGCCTTCATGCAGCTGTACACACGCTTGATTCTCTTATGGAGACATATAAATCCATGGGTTTGAAGATTCTTACTAGTCAGGTGTATTCCTAGGCGTTGAATATAGGGTGTTTAGCCCATTTCGTTGAGCAAGGGGTAGGTCATGAGTATTACATATTTGACGTATGGAATTGTATCTGTTCTAATTTCTATCTGTGGTTTTATGCAGAAACCCAACTCACCTTTCCCCTTAAGCAAACATAAGTTGGTTTTCTCAACTTGAGAACCTGTTCTGTTTTGTAATTCAGTTCATGTGTAGCCAAGATTACATTCCGTTTATTAGTGATATTTCATGATGTTTCATTTTCTGTGTGACGTATTTCACTTAGAATCATCGTACCTGAATCCACTCATTATGCCACAACGGGCCTGATGACATAGATTTCATTGGTGAGTGATATTCCATTGTACGTACGTACCACATTTTCTTTATCCACTTTTCGCTTTCTGGGATTTTTAACTTGTACCGTAGACGAGGTTCTTGGAAACAGAGCCGTCTGAAACTTTGGGGTGGCTGTGTGTTTCTGATTTTAATTTCCATATGCTATAGGACCATAAGTGGAAGTGCCGTAGGCTCTGTTGCTTTGTTTTTTAGGTGTTTCAGGAAACACCATACACCTCTCCAGATTGGCTGTTGGCAATTTACATCCCACACATCAGCATAACAAGGCTCCCTGTTCTCCATGGCCTGTGCTGCATTTCTGGATTTTACACTTTTTTCAGATGGCCCTTTTGACCGGGGGACAGTGAGACTTCATTGTAGTGCAGATTTCTTTAACATGCTTGCTTGGTTGGCCAAAAAGGGCGTATGCGTTTTTTCCTGAATATATTCAGGAAAAAACGCATACGCCCTTTTTGGCCAAGAGCATCATTGTTGACGTTCTGCCTCTTTTCCTATGCTTTAAATGCAATTCCCGTCTACCCCCTGAAATCGTTTTCCTGCAATTCTGTCCCGCTTTCTAGTCATCTTCGCAGCCTTCCTTCAATATATTTTTGGACGATAGCTGTCGTTTATAACTCTGCAGGTTTGTGAGTTACAGTGCCCCTGAGCTCCTTTCTTCAACTCGCTATCTTGTGAGCTGTCCGCAAACCTGCAAGATTGCTTCAGGCCCTAATCTGGTTCCAGCACGGCATGATGAGCCTTTGGTTAATTCCTCTTCCTGGTGCGAAATGAGCGTTAAATTTGCCCGTGCAGACACCTACAGCTAGTCTCTCATTGGTTCTCCCTATTCCTGTTCATCTTGCGCAGAAATTGCAAACTGTGCCCAACAGGAGGTTAAAGGCACCTACTCTCCATGTGGTGAGAGTGTTAGTAAAGGGTCTGGAATGGTGAACCCAAGTAAAAGGGGACAAAAACTGAGATGCATTTGAAAACGTTTGTCGGACACACGGTGCACCATACTGTGGGGTTCCCATGCATGTTTTAGCTGAAGGAAGAATCCCTTAAATCTGGAGAGGTGGGAACCATGGAATGGGTACCATGCAGTATGACTTCAAAGGGTCTGCATTTGCTCATCGAACCTTACCAATGCTATCAGCCCGAAGTGCCCAACCTTATGTCTCACTCAGCTCTGGGTGTAGATGTGGTAAATCCAGGATGCATCACAAGACCTGAATGAATTATTTACGAATTGCTCTCTATTTCACTGTCCTTGTGTTTTGTTTGTGTAATTCATTTTGATAATGGGATTTATCGGATTTTCTCTGCTGCATTCATGCCACTGTACAAAGGCTTCTTTCTCTTATGGAGACATATAAATCCATGGGTTTGAAGATTCTTACTAGTCAGGTGTATTCCTAGGCGTTTAATATGGGTTGTTTAGTCCATTTCGTTGAGCAAGTCGTAGGTCTTGACTATTACCTATTTGGCTTATGGAAAGGTATCTGTGCTAATTTCTATCTCTGGTTTTATGCAGCACCCCAACTCACCTTTCCCCTTAAGCAAGCATAAGTTGTTTTTCTAAATTTGAGACCCTGTTCTGTTTTGTAATTCAGTTCATGTGCAGCCAAGTTTACATTCCGTGTATTAGTGATATCTTATGATGTTTCATTTTCTGTGTGACTTATTTCACTTAGAATCTTCGTACATGAATCCACTCATTATGCCGCGACGGGCCTGATGACATAGATTTCATTGCTGAGTGATATTCCATTGTATGTAGGTACCACTACTACTTTATCCATTTTTCACATTCTGGGATATTTAACTTGTACCGTAGACGAGGTTCTTGTAAACAGAGCCGTCCGAAACTTTGGGGTGTTTGTGTGTTTTTGATTTTAATTTCCCTAAGCTATAGGACCATAAGTGGAAGTGCCGTAGGCTTCGTTGCTTTGTTTTTTATGTGTTCCAGGAATCACCATTCACTTGTCCAGAGTGGCTGTTGGCAATTTACATCCCACCCATCAACATAGCAAGGCTCCCTGTTCTCCATGGCCTGTGCTGCATTCCTGGATTTTACACTTTTTTCAGATGGCCCTTTTGACCGGGGGGCAGTGAGACTTCATTGAAGTGCAGATTTCTTTAACATGCTTGCTTGGTTGGCCAAAAAGGGCGTATGCGTTTTTTCCTGAATATATTCAGGAAAAAACGCATACGCCCTTTTTGGCCAAGAGCATCATTGTTGACTTTCTGCCTCTTTTCCTATGCTTTAAATGCAATTCCCGTCTACCCCCTGAAATCGTTTTCCTGCAATCCTGCCCCGCTTTCAAGTCCTCTTTGCAGACCTCCTTCAATATATTTTTGGACGATAGCTGTCATTTATAACTCTGCATGTTTGTGAGTTACAGTGCCCCTGAGCTCATTTCTTCAACTCGCTATCTTGTGAGCTGGCCGCAAACCCACTGGATTGCCTCAGGCCCTAATCTGGTTCCGGCACGGCATGCTGAGCCTTTGGTTAATTCCTCTTCCTGGTGGGAAATGAGCGTTAAATTTGCCCGTGCATACACCTAGAGCTATTCTCTCATTGGTTCTCCCTATTCCTTTTCATCTTGCGCAGAAATTGCAAACTGTGCCCAACAGGAGGTTAAAGGCACTGACTCTCCAAGTGGGGAGAGTGTTCGTAAAGGGTCTGGAATGGTGAACCCGAGTAAAAGGGGACGAAAACTGAGATGCATTTGAAAACGTTTGCCAGTCACACGGTGCACCATACTGTGGGTTTCCCATGCATGTTTTAGCTGAAGGAAGAATCCCTTAAACTTGGAGAGTTGGGACCCATGGAATGGGTACCATGCTGTGTGACTTCAAAGGGTCTGCATTTGCTCATCGAACATCACCAATGCTATCAGCCCGAAGTGCCCAACCTTATGTCTCACTCAGCTCTGGGTGTAGATGTGGTAAATCCAGGTTGCATCACAAGCCCTGAATGATTTATTTAAGAATTGCTCTCTATTTCACTGTCCTTGGGTTTTGTTTGTGTAATTCATTTTGATAATGGGATTTATCGGATTTTCTCTGCTGCATTCATGCCACTGTACACACGCTTCATTCTCTTACGGAGACATATAAATCCATGGGTTTGAAGATTCTTACTAGTCAGGTGTATTCCTAGGCGTTGAATATGGGGTGTTTAGTCCATTTCGTTGAGCCAGGGGTAGGTCTTGACTATTACATATTTGGCTTATGGAAAGGTATCTGTGCTAATTTCTATCTCTGGTTTTATGCAGCACCCCAACTCACCTTTCCCCTTAAGCAAGCATAAGTTGGTTTTCTAAATTTGAGACCCTGTTCTGTTTTGTAATTCAGTTCATGTGTAGGCAAGTTTACATTCCGTGTATTAGTGATATCTTATGATGTTTCAATTTCTGTGTGACTTATTTCACTTAGAATCATCGTACCTGAATCCACTCATTATGCCGCGACGGGCCTGATGACATAGATTTCATTGCTGAGTGATATTCCATTGTACGTACGTAGCACAACATCTTTATCCATTTTTCACATTCTGGGATATTTAACTTGTACCGTAGACGAGGTTCTTGTAAACAGAGCCGTCCGACACTTTGGGGTGGCTGTGTGTTTTTGATTTTAATTTTCCTAAGCTATAGGACCATAAGTGGAAGTGCCGTAGGCTCCGTTGCTTTGTTTTTTAGGTGTTTCAGGAAACACCATACACTTCTCCAGAGTAGCTGTTGGCAATTTACATCCCACCCATCAGCATAACAAGGCTCCCTGTTCTCCATGGCCTGTGCTGCATTTCTGGATTTTACACTTTTTTCAGACGGCCCTTTTGACCGGGGGCCAGTGAGACTTCATTGTAGTGCAGATTTCTTTATCATGCTTGCTTGGTTGGCCAAAAAGTGCGTATGCATTTTTTCCTGAATATATTCAGGAAAAAACGCATACGCCCTTTTTGGCCAAGTGCATCATTGTGGTCGTTCTGCCTCTTTTCCTATGCTTTAAATGCAATTCCATTCTACACCCTGAAATCGTTTTCATGCAATTCTGCCCCGCTTTCAAGTCGTCTTCGCAACCTTCCTTCAATATATTTTTGGACGATATCTGTCATTTATAACTCTGCAGGTTTGTGAATTACAGTGCCCCTGAGCTCCTTTCTTCAAATCGCTTTCTTTAGAGCTGGCCGCAAATCCGCTGGATTTCTTCAGGCCCTAATCTTGTTGCGGCACGGCATGCTGAGCTTTTGGTTAATTCCTCTTCCTGGTGGGAAATGAGCGTTAAATTTGACCGTGCAGACACCTACAGCTAGTCTCTCATTGGTTCTCCCTAGTCTTGCGCAGAAATTGCAAACTGTGCCAAACAGCAGGTTAAAGGCACTGACTCTCCAAGTGGGGAGAGTGTTAGTAAAGGGTCTGGAAATGTGAACCCGAGTAAAAGGGGCCGAAAACTGAGATGCATTTGAAAACGTTTCCCGGTCACACGGTGCACCATATTTTGGGTTTCCCATGCATGTTTTAGCTGAAGGAAGAATCGCTTAAACCTGGAGAGTTGGGACCCATGGAATGGGTACCATGCAGTATGACTTCAAATGGTCTGCATTTGCTCATCGAACCTCACCAATGCTATCAGCCCGAAGAGTCCAACCTTATGTCTCACTCAGATCTGGGTGCAGATGAGGTAAATCCAGGTTGCACCACAAGCCCTGAATGAATTATTTAAGAATTGCTCTCTATTTCACTGTCATTGTGTTTTGTTTTTTAATTCATTTTGATAATGATTTTTATCGGATTTTCTCTGCTGCCTTCATGCAGCTGTACACAGGCTTGATTCTCTTATGGAGACATATAAATCCATGGGTTTGAAGATTCTTACTAGTCAGGTGTATTCCTAGGCGTTGAAAATAGGGTGTTTAGCCCATTTCGTTGAGCAAGTGGTAGGGCTTGACTATTACATATTTGACGTATGGAATGGAATCTGTGCTAATTTCTATCTCTGGTTTTATGAAGCACCCCAACTCACCTTTCCCCTTAAGCAAACATAAGTTGGTTTTCTAAACTTGAGACCCTGTTCTGTTTTGTAATTCAGATCATGTGTAGCCAGGATTACATTCCGTGTATTAGTGATATCTTATGATGTTTCATTTTCTGTGTGACTTATTTCACTTAGAATCATCGTACCTGATTCCACTCATTGTGCCACGACGGGCCTGATGACATAGATTTCATTGGTGAGTGATATTCCATTGTACGTACGTACCACAATTTCTGTATCCATTTTTCGCTTTCTGGGATATTTAACTTGTACCGTAGACGAGGTTCTTGTAAACCGAGCCGTCTGAAACTTTGGGGTGGCTGTTTGTTTTTGATTTTAATTTCCCTAAGCTATAGGTCCATAAGTGGAATTGCCGTAGGCTCCGTTGCTTAGTTTTTTAGGTGTTTCAGGATTCACGATACACTTCTCCAGAGTGGCTGTTGGCAACTTACATCCCACACATCTGCATAACAAGGCTCCCTGTTCTCCATGGCCTGTGCTGCATTTCTGGATTTTACACTTTTTTCAGATGGCCCTTTGACCGTGAGGCAGTGAGACTTCATTGTAGTGCAGTTTTCCTTAACATGCTTGCTTGGTTGGCCAAAAAGTGCGTATGCGTTTTTTCCTGAATATATTCAGGAAAAAACGCATACGCACTTTTTGGCCAAGTGCATCATTGTCGACGTTCTGCCTCTTTTCCTATGCTTTAAATGCAATTCCAGTCTACCCCCTGAAATCGTTTTCCTGCAATTCTGCCCCGCTTTCAAATCCTCTTCGCAGCCTTCCTTCAATATATTTTTGGACGATAGCTGTCATTTATAACTCTGCAGGTTTGTGAATTACAGTGCCCCTGAGCTCCTTTCTTCAAATCGTTTTCTTGTGAGCTGGCCGCAAACCGGAAAGATTGATTCAGGCCCTAATCTGGTTCCGGCACGGCATGCTGAGCGTTTGGTTAATTCCTCTTCCTGGTTGGAAATGAGCATTAAATTTGCCCGTGCAGACACCTACAGCTAGTCTCTCATTGGTTCTCCCTATTCCTGTTCATCTTGCGCAGAAATTGCAAACTGTGCCAAACAGCAGGTTAAAGGCACTGACTCTCCAAGTGGGGAAAGTGTTAGTAAAGGGTCTTTAATGGTGAACCTGAGTAAAAGGGGCCGAAAACTGAGATGCATTTGAAAACGTTTCCCGGTCACACGGTGCACCATACTGTGTGTTTCCCATGCATGTTTTAGCTGAAGGAAGAATCGCTTAAACCTGGAGAGTTGGGACCCATTGAATGGGTACCATGCAGTATGACTTCAAAGGGTCTGCATTTGCTCATCGAACCTCACCAATGCTATCAACCCGAAGTGTCCAACCTTATGTCTCACTCAGCTCTGGGTGTAGATGAGGTAAATCCAGGTTGCATCACAAGCCCTGAATGAATTATTTAAGAATTGCTCTCTATTTCACTGTCATTGTGTTTTGTTATTTAATTCATTATGATAATGGAATTTATCGGATTTTATCTGCTGCCTTCATGCAGCTGTACACACGCTTGATTCTCTTATGGAGACATATAAATCCATGGGTTTGAAGATTCTTACTAGTGAGGTGTATTCCTAGGCGTTGAATATGGGGTGTTTAGCCCATTTCGTTGAGCACGGGGTAGGTCTTGACTATTACGTATTTGACTTATGGAATGGTATCTGTGCTAATTTCTAACTCTGGTTTTATGCAGCACCCCAACTCACCTTTCCCCTTACGCAAACATAAGTTGGTTTTCTAAAGTTGAGACACTGTTCTGTTTTGTAATTCAGTTGATGTGTAGCCAAGATTACATTCGGTGTATTAGTGATATCTTATGATGTTTCAATTTCGGTGTGACTTATTTCACTTAGAATCATTGTAGATGAAACCACTCATTATGCCATGACTGGCCTGATGACATAGATGTCATTGGTGAGTGATATTCCATTGTACGTACGTACCACAATTTCTTTATCCATTTTTCGCTTTCTGGGATATTTAAATTATACCGTAGATGAGGTTCTTGTAAACAGAGCCGTCTGAAACTGGGGTGGCTGTGTGTTTTTGATTTTAATTTCCCTAAGCTATAGGACCATAAGTGGAAGTGCTGTAGGCTCCGTTGCTTTGTTTTTTTGGTGTTTCAGGAAACACCATACACTTCTCCAGAGTGGCTCTTGGCAATTTACATCCCACCCATCAGCATAACAAGGCTCCCTGTTCTCCATGGCCTGTGCTGCATTTCTGGATTTTACACATTTTTCAGATGGCCCTTTTGACCTGGGGGCAGTGAGACATCATTGTAGTGCAGATTTCTTTAACATGCTTGCTTGGTTGGCCAAAAAGTGCGTATGCGTTTTTTCCTGAATATATTCAGGAAAAAAACGCATAGGACCTTTTTGGCCAAGTGCATCATTGTCGACGTTCTGCCTCTTTTCCTATGCTTTAAATGCAATTCCAGTCTACCGCGTGAAATCGTTTTCCTGCAATTCTGTCCCGCTTTGAAGTCCTCTTCGCAGCCTTCCTTCAATATATTTTTGGACGATAGCTGTCATTTATAACTCTGAGGGTTTGTGAATTAGAGTGCCCCTGAGCTCCTTTCTTCAAATCGCTTTCTTGTGAGCTGGCCGCAAACACGCAGGATTGCTTCAGGCCCTAACCCGGTTCTGGCACGGCATGCTGATCTTTGGTTAATTCCTCTTCCTGGTGGGAAATGAGCGTTAAATTTGCCCGTGCAGACACCTACAGCTAGTCTCTCATTGGTTCTCTCTATTCCTGTTCATCTTGCGCAGAAATTGCAAACGGTGCCAAACAGCAGGTTCAAGGCACTGACTCTCCATGTGGGGAGAGTGTTAGTAAAGGGTCTGGAATTGTGAACCCGAGTAAAAGGGGAAGAAAACTGAGATGCATTTGAAAACGTTTCCCGGTCACACGGTGCACCATATTTTGGGTTTCCCATGCATGTTTTAGCTGAAGGAAGTATCGCTTAATCCTGGAGATTTGGGACCCATGGAATGGGTACCATGCAGTATGACTTCAAATGGTCTGCATTTGCTCATCGGACCTCACCAATGCCATCAGCCCGAAGAGTCCAACCTTATGTCTCACTCAGCTCTGGGTGTAGATGAGGTAAATCCAGGTTGCATCACAAGCCCTGAATGAATTATTTAACAATTGCTCTCTATTTCACTGTCATTGTGTTTTGTTTTTGTAATTCATTTTGATAATAGGATTTATCGGATTTTCTCTGCTGCCTTCATGCAGCTGTACACACGCTTGATTCTCTTATGGAGACATATAAATCCATGGGTTTGAAGATTCTTACTAGTCAGGTGTATTCCTAGGCGTTGAATATAGGGTGTTTAGCCCATTTCGTTGAGCAAGGTGTAGGTCTTGACTATTACGTATTTGACGTATGGAATGGTATCTGTGCTAATTTCTAACTCTGGTTTTATGCAGCACCCCAACTCACCTTTCCCCTTACGCAAACATAAGTTGGTTTTCTAAATTTCAGACCCTGTTCTGTTTTGTAATTCAGTTCATGTGTAGCCAAGATTACATTCCGTGTATTAGTGATATCTTATGATGTTTCATTTTCTGTGTGACTTATTTCACTTAGAATCATCGTACCTGAATCCACTCATTATGCCAGGACGTGCCAGATGACATAGACTTCATTGGTGAGTGATATTCCATTGTACGTACGTACCACAACTTCTTTATCCATTTTTCGCTTTCTGGGATATTTAACTTGTACCGTAGATGAGTTTCTTGTAAACAGAGCCGTCCCAAACTTTGGGGTGGCTCTGTGTTTTTGATTTTAATTTCCCTAAGCTATAGGACCATGAGTGGAAGTGCCGTAGGCTCCGTTGCTTTGTTTTTTAGGTGTTTCAGGAAACACCATACACTTCTCCAGAGTGGCTGTTGGCAATTTACATCCCACCCATCAGCATAACAAGGCTCCCTGTTCTCCATAGCCTGTTCTGCATTTCTGGATTTTACACTTTTTTCAGATGGCCCTTTTGACCGGGGGGCAGTGAGACTTCATTGTAGTGCAGATTTCTTTAACATGCTTGCTTGGTTGGCCAAAAAGAGCGTATGCGTTTTTTCCTGAATATATTCAGTAAAAAACGCATACGCCCTTTTTGGCCAAGTGCATCATTGTCGACCTTCTGCCTCTTTTCCTATGCTTTAAATGCAATTCCAGTCTACCCCCTGAAATCAATTTCCTGCAATTCTGCCCCGCTTTCAAGTCCTCTTCCAGCCTTCCTTCAATATATTTTTGGACGATAGCTGTCATTTATAACTCTGCAGGTTTGTGTATTACAGTGACCCTGAGCTCCTTTCTTCAAATCGCTTTCTTTTGAGCTGGCCACAAACCCGCAGTATTGCTTCAGGCCCTAATCTGGTTCCGGCACGGCATGCTGAGCCTTTGGTTAATTCCTCTTCCTGGTGGGAAATGAGCGTTAAATTTGCCCGTGCAGACACCTACAGCTAGTCTCTCATTGGTTCTCCCTATTCCTGTTCATCTTGCGCAGAAATTGCAAACTGTGCCAAACAGCAGGTTAAAGGCACTGACTCTCCAAGTGGGGAGAGTGTTAGTAAAGGGTCTGGAATTGTGAACCCGAGTAAAAGGGGACGAAAACTGAGATGCATTTGAAAACTTTCCCGGTCACATGGTGCACCATACTGTGGGATTCCCATGCATGTTTTAGCTGAAGGAAGAATCGCTTAAACCTGGAGACTTGGGACCCATGAAATGGGTCCCATGAAGTAGGACTTCAAAGGGTCTGCATTTGCTCCTCGAACCTCACCAATGGTATCAGTCCGAAGTGTCCAACCTTATGTCTCACTCAGCTCTGGGTGTAGATGAGGTAAATCCAGGTTGCATCACAAGCCCTGAATGAATTATGTAAGAATTGCTCTCTATTTCACTGGCATTGTGTTTTGTTTTTGTAATTCATTTTGATAATGGGATTTATCGGATTTTCTCTGCTGCCTTCATGCAGCTGTACACACGCTTGATTCTCTTATGGAGACATATAAATCCATGAGTTTGAAGATTCTTACTAGTCAGGTGTATTCCTAGGCGTTGAATATAGGGTGTTTAGCCCATTTCGTTGAGCAACGGGTAGGTCTTGACTATTACATATTTGACGTATGGAATGGTATCTGTGCTAATTTCTATCTCTGGTTTTATGCAGCACCCCAACTCACCTTTCCCCTTAAGCAAACATAAGTTGGTTTCCTAAATTTGAGAACCTGTTCTGTTTTGTAATTCAGTTCATGTGTAGCCAAAATTACATTCCGTGTATTAGTGATATCTTATGATGTTTCATTTTCTGTGTGACTTATTTCACTTAGAATCATTGTACCTGAAACCACTCCTTATGCCACGACGGGCCTGATGACATAGATTTCATTGGTGAGTGATATTCCATTGTACGTACGTACCACAACTTCTTTATCCATTTTTCGCTTTCTGGGATATTTAACTTGTACCGTAGACGAGTTTCTTGTAAACAGAGCCGTCCCAAACTTTGGGGTGGCTGTGTGTTTTTGATTTTAATTTCCCTAAGCTATAGGACCATGAGTGGAAGTGCCGTAGGCTCCGTTGCTTTGTTTTTTAGGTGTTTCAGGAAACACCATACACTTCTCCAGAGTGGCTGTTGGCAATTTACATCCCACCCATCAGCATAACAAGGCTCCCTGTTCTCCATAGCCTGTTCTGCATTTCTGGATTTTACACTTTTTTCAGATGGCCCTTTTGACCGGGGGGCAGTGAGACTTCATTGTAGTGCAGATTTCTTTAACATGCTTGCTTGGTTGGCCAAAAAGATCGTATGCGTTTTTTCCTGTATATATTCAGGAAAAAACGCATACGCCCTTTTTGGCCAAGTGCATCATTGTCGACCTTCTGCCTCTTTTCCTATGCTTTAAATGTAATTCCAGTCTACCCCCTGAAATCAATTTCCTGCAATTCTGCCCCGCTTTCAAGTCCTCTTCCAGCCTTCCTTCAATATATTTTTGGACGATAGCTGTCATTTATAACTCTGCAGGTTTGTGTATTACAGTGACCCTGAGCTCCTTTCTTCAAATCGCTTTCTTTTGAGCTGGCCACAAACCCGCAGTATTGCTTCAGGCCCTAATCTGGTTCCGGCACGGCATGCTGAGCCTTTGGTTAATTCCTCTTCCTGGTGGGAAATGAGCGTTAAATTTGCCCGTGCAGACACCTACAGCTAGTCTCTCATTGGTTCTCCCTATTCCTGTTCATCTTGCGCAGAAATTGCAAACTGTGCCAAACAGCAGGTTAAAGGCACTGACTCTCCAAGTGGGGAGAGTGTTAGTAAAGGGTCTGGAATTGTGAACCCGAGTAAAAGGGGACGAAAACTGAGATGCATTTGAAAACTTTCCCGGTCACATGGTGCACCATACTGTGGGATTCCCATGCATGTTTTAGCTGAAGGAAGAATCGCTTAAACCTGGAGACTTGGGACCCATGAAATGGGTCCCATGAAGTAGGACTTCAAAGGGTCTGCATTTGCTCCTCGAACCTCACCAATGGTATCAGTCCGAAGTGTCCAACCTTATGTCTCACTCAGCTCTGGGTGTAGATGAGGTAAATCCAGGTTGCATCACAAGCCCTGAATGAATTATGTAAGAATTGCTCTCTATTTCACTGGCATTGTGTTTTGTTTTTGTAATTCATTTTGATAATGGGATTTATCGGATTTTCTCTGCTGCCTTCATGCAGCTGTACACACGCTTGATTCTCTTATGGAGACATATAAATCCATGAGTTTGAAGATTCTTACTAGTCAGGTGTATTCCTAGGCGTTGAATATAGGGTGTTTAGCCCATTTCGTTGAGCAACGGGTAGGTCTTGACTATTACATATTTGACGTATGGAATGGTATCTGTGCTAATTTCTATCTCTGGTTTTATGCAGCACCCCAACTCACCTTTCCCCTTAAGCAAACATAAGTTGGTTTCCTAAATTTGAGAACCTGTTCTGTTTTGTAATTCAGTTCATGTGTAGCCAAAATTACATTCCGTGTATTAGTGATATCTTATGATGTTTCATTTTCTGTGTGACTTATTTCACTTAGAATCATTGTACCTGAAACCACTCCTTATGCCACGACGGGCCTGATGACATAGATTTCATTGGTGAGTGATATTCCATTGTACGTACGTACCACAACTTCTTTATCCATTTTTCGCTTTCTGGGATATTTAACTTGTACCGTAGACGAGTTTCTTGTAAACAGAGCCGTCCCAAACTTTGGGGTGGCTGTGTGTTTTTGATTTTAATTTCCCTAAGCTATAGGACCATGAGTGGAAGTGCCGTAGGCTCCGTTGCTTTGTTTTTTAGGTGTTTCAGGAAACACCATACACTTCTCCAGAGTGGCTGTTGGCAATTTACATCCCACCCATCAGCATAACAAGGCTCCCTGTTCTCCATAGCCTGTTCTGCATTTCTGGATTTTACACTTTTTTCAGATGGCCCTTTTGACCGGGGGGCAGTGAGACTTCATTGTAGTGCAGATTTCTTTAACATGCTTGCTTGGTTGGCCAAAAAGATCGTATGCGTTTTTTCCTGAATATATTCAGTAAAAAACGCATACGCCCTTTTTGGCCAAGTGCATCATTGTCGACCTTCTGCCTCTTTTCCTATGCTTTAAATGCAATTCCAGTCTACCCCCTGAAATCAATTTCCTGCAATTCTGCCCCGCTTTCAAGTCCTCTTCCAGCCTTCCTTCAATATATTTTTGGACGATAGCTGTCATTTATAACTCTGCAGGTTTGTGTATTACAGTGACCCTGAGCTCCTTTCTTCAAATCGCTTTCTTTTGAGCTGGCCACAAACCCGCAGTATTGCTTCAGGCCCTAATCTGGTTCCGGCACGGCATGCTGAGCCTTTGGTTAATTCCTCTTCCTGGTGGGAAATGAGCGTTAAATTTGCCCGTGCAGACACCTACAGCTAGTCTCTCATTGGTTCTCCCTATTCCTGTTCATCTTGCGCAGAAATTGCAAACTGTGCCAAACAGCAGGTTAAAGGCACTGACTCTCCAAGTGGGGAGAGTGTTAGTAAAGGGTCTGGAATTGTGAACCCGAGTAAAAGGGGACGAAAACTGAGATGCATTTGAAAACTTTCCCGGTCACATGGTGCACCATACTGTGGGATTCCCATGCATGTTTTAGCTGAAGGAAGAATCGCTTAAACCTGGAGACTTGGGACCCATGAAATGGGTCCCATGAAGTAGGACTTCAAAGGGTCTGCATTTGCTCCTCGAACCTCACCAATGGTATCAGTCCGAAGTGTCCAACCTTATGTCTCACTCAGCTCTGGGTGTAGATGAGGTAAATCCAGGTTGCATCACAAGCCCTGAATGAATTATGTAAGAATTGCTCTCTATTTCACTGGCATTGTGTTTTGTTTTTGTAATTCATTTTGATAATGGGATTTATCGGATTTTCTCTGCTGCCTTCATGCAGGTGTACACACGCTTGATTCTCTTATGGAGACATATAAATCCATGAGTTTGAAGATTCTTACTAGTCAGGTGTATTCCTAGGCGTTGAATATAGGGTGTTTAGCCCATTTCGTTGAGCAACGGGTAGGTCTTGACTATTACATATTTGACGTATGGAATGGTATCTGTGCTAATTTCTATCTCTGGTTTTATGCAGCACCCCAACTCACCTTTCCCCTTAAGCAAACATAAGTTGGTTTCCTAAATTTGAGAACCTGTTCTGTTTTGTAATTCAGTTCATGTGTAGCCAAAATTACATTCCGTGTATTAGTGATATCTTATGATGTTTCATTTTCTGTGTGACTTATTTCACTTAGAATCATTGTACCTGAAACCACTCCTTATGCCACGACGGGCCTGATGACATAGATTTCATTGGTGAGTGATATTCCATTGTACGTACGTACCACAACTTCTTTATCCATTTTTCGCTTTTTTGGATATTTAACTTGTACCGTAGACGAGGTTCTTGTAAACAGAGCCGTCCGACACTTTGGGGTGGCTGTGTGTTTTTTATTTTAATTTCCCTAAGCTATAGGACCATAAGTGGAAGTGCCGTAGGCTCCGTAGCTTTGTTTTTTCGGTGTTCCGGGAAACACCATACACTTCTCCAGAGTGGCTGTTGGCAATTTACATCCCGCCCATCAGCATAACAAGGCTCCCTGTTCTCCATGGCCTGTGCTGCCTTTCTGGATTTTACACTTTTTTCAGATGGCCCTTTTGACCGGGGGGCAGTGAGACTTCATTGTAGTGCAGATTTCTTTAACATGCTTGCTTGGTTGGCCAAAAAGGGCGTATGCGTTTTTTCCTGAATATATTCAGGAAAAAACGCATACGCCCTTTTTGGCCAAGAGCATCATTGTCGACGTTCTGCCTCTTTTCCTATGCTTTAAATGCAATTCCCGTCTACCCCCTGAAATCGTTTTCCTGCAATTCTGCCCCACTTACAAGTCGTCTTCGCAGCCTTCCTTCAATATATTTTTGGACGATAGCTGTCATTTATAACTCTGCAGGTTTGTGAGTTACAGTGCCCCTGAGCTCATTTCTTCAACTCGCTATCTTGTGAGCTGGCCGCAAACCCACAGGATTGCCTCAGGCCCTAATCTCGTTCTTGCACGGCATGCTGAGCCTTTGGTTAATTCCTCTTCCTGGTTGGAAATGAGCGTTAAGTTTGCCCGTGCAGACACCTAGAGCTAGTCTCTCATTGGTTCTCCCTATTCCTTTTCATCTTGCGCAGAAATTGCAAACTGTGCCCAACAGGAGGTTAAAGGCACTGACTCTCCAAGTGGGGAGAGTGTTCGTAAAGGGTCTGGAATGGTGAACCCGAGTAAAAGGGGATGAAAACTGAGATGCATTTGAAAACGTTTGCCAGTCACACGTTGCACCATACTGTGGGTTTCCCATGCATGTTTTAGCTGAAGGAAGAATCCCTTAAACTTGGAGAGTTGGGACCCATGGAATGGGTACCATGCTGTATGACTTCAATGGGTCTGCATTTGCTCATCGAACCTCACCAATGCTATCAGCCCGAAGTGCCCAACCTTATGTCTCACTCAGCTCTGGGTGTACATGTGGTAAATCCAGGTTGCATCACAAGCCCTGAATGAATTATTTAAGAATTGCTCTCTATTTCACTGTCCTTGGGTATTGTTTGTGTAATTCATTTTGATAATGGGATTTATCGGATTTTCTCTGCTGCATTCATGCCGCTGTACACACGCTTCATTCTCTTACGGAGACATATAAATCCATGGGTTTGAAGATTCTTACTAGTCAGGTGTATTCCTAGGCGTTGAATATGGGGTGTTTAGTCCATTTCGTTGAGCAAGGGGTAGGTCTTGACTATTACATATTTGGCTTATGGAAAGGTATCTGTGCTAATTTCTATCTCTGGTTTTATGCAGCACCCCAACTCACCTTTCCCCTTAAGCAAGCATAAGTTGGTTTTCTAAATTTGAGACCCTGTTCTGTTTTGTAATTCAGTTCATGTGTAGCCAAGTTTACATTCCGTGTAGTAGTGATATCTTATGATGTTTCATTTTCTGTGTGACTTATTTCACTTAGAATCATCGTACCTGAATCCACTCATTATGCCGCGACGGGCCTGATGACATAGATTTCATTGCTGAGTGATATTCCATTGTACGTACGTACCACAACTTCTTTATCCATTTTTCACATTCTGGGATATTTAACTTGTACCGTAGACGAGGTTCTTGTAAACAGAGCCGTCCGACACTTTGGGGTGGCTGTGTGTTTTTGATTTTAATTTCCTTAAGCTATAGGACCATAAGTGGAAGTGCCGTAGGCTCCTTAGCTTTGTTTTTTCGGTGTTCCGGGAAACACCATACATTTCTCCAGAGTGGCTGTTGGCAATTTACATCCCGCCCATCAGCATAACAAGGCTCCCTGTTCTCCTTGGCCTGTGTTGCCTTTCTGGATTTTACACTTTTTTCAGATGGCCCTTTTGACCGGGGGGCATTGAGACTTCATTGTAGTGCAGATTTCTTTAACATGCTTGCTTGGTTGGCCAAAAAGGGCGTATGCGTTTTTTCCTGAATATATTCAGGAGAAAACGCATACGCCCTTTTTGGCCAAGAGCATCATTGTCGACGTTCTGCCTCTTTTCCTATGCTTTAAATGCAATTCCCGTCTACCCCCTGAAATCGTTTTCCTGCGATTCTGCCCCACTTACACGTCGTCTTCGCAGCCTTCCTTCAATATATTTTTGGACTATAGTTGTCATTTATAACTCTGCAGGTTTGTGAGTTACAGTGCCCCTGAGCTCCTTTCTTCAACTCGCTATCTTGTGAGCTGGCCGCAAACCACACAGGATTGCCTCAGGCCCTAATCTGGTTCCGGCACGGCATGCTGAGCCTTTGGTTAATTCCTCTTCCTGGTGGGAAATGAGCGTTAAATTTGCCCGTGCAGACACCTAGAGCTAGTCTCTCATTCGTTCTCCCTATTCCTTTACATCTTGCGCAGAAATTGCAAACTGTGCCCAACAGGAGGTTAAAGGCACTGACTCTCCAAGTGGGGAGAGTGTTCGTAAAGGGTCTGGAATGGTGAACCCGAGTAAAAGGGGACGAAAACTGAGAATCATTTGAAAACATTTCCCAGTCACACAGTGCACCGTACTGTGGGTTTCCCATGCATGTTTTAGCTGAAGGAAGAATCCCTTAAACTTGGAGAGTTGGGACCCATGGAATGCGTACCATCCTGTATGACTTCAAAGGGTCTGCATTTGCTCATCGAACCTCACCAATGCTATCAGCCCGAAGTGCCCAACCTTATGTCTCACTCAGCTCTGGGTGTAGATGTGGTAAATCCAGGTTGCATCACAAGCCCTGAATGAATTATTTAAGAATTGCTCTCTATTTCACTGTCCTTGGGTTTTGTTTGTGTAATTCATTTTGATAATGGGATTTATCGGATTTTCTCTGCTGCATTCATGCCGCTGTACACACGCTTCATTCTCTTACGGAGACATATAAATCCATGGGTTTGAAGATTCTTACTAGTCAGGTGTATTCCTAGGCGTTGAATATGGGGTGTTTAGTCCATTTCGTTGAGCAAGGGGTAGGACTTGACTATTACATATTTGGCTTATGGAAAGGTATCTGTGCTAATTTCTATCTCTGGTTTTATGCAGCACCCCAACTCACCTTTCCCCTTAAGCAAGCATAAGTTGGTTTTCTAAATTTGAGACCCTGTTCTGTTTTGTAATTCAGTTCATGTGTAGCCAAATTTACATTCCGTGTAGTAGTGATATCTTATGATGTTTCATTTTCTGTGTGACTTATTTCACTTAGAATCATCGTACCTGAATCCACTCATTATGCCGCGACGGGCCTGATGACATAGATTTCATTGCTGAGTGATATTCCATTGTACGTACGTACCACAACTTCTTTATCCATTTTTCACATTCTGGGATATTTAACTTGTACCGTAGACGAGGTTCTTGTAAACAGAGCCGTCCGACACTTTGGGGTGGCTGTGTGTTTTTGATTTTAATTTCCCTAAGCTATAGGACCATAAGTGGAAGTGCCGTAGGCTCTGTAGCTTTGTTTTTTCGGTGTTCCGGGAAACACCATACACTTCTCCAGGGTGGCTGTTGGCAATTTACATCCCGCCCATCAGCATAACAAGGCTCCCTGTTCTCCATGGCCTGTGCTGCCTTTCTGGATTTTACACTTTTTTCAGATGGCCCTTTTGACCGGGGGGCAGTGAGACTTCATTGTAGTGCAGATTTCTTTAACATGCTTGCTTGGTTGGCCAAAAAGGGCGTATGCGTTTTTTCCTGAATATATTCAGGAAAAAACGCATACGCCCTTTTTGGCCAAGAGCATCATTGTCGACGTTCTGCCTCTTTTCCTATGCTTTAAATGCAATTCCCGTCTACCCCCTGAAATAGTTTTCCTGCAATTCTGCCCCACTTACAAGTCGTCTTCGCAGCCTTCCTTCAATATATTTTTGGACGATAGCTGTCATTTATAACTCTGCAGGTTTGTGAGTTACAGTGCCCCTGAGCTCATTTCTTCAACTCGCTATCTTGTGAGCTGGCCGCAAACCCACAGGATTGCCTCAGGCCCTAATCTGGTTCCGGCACGGCATGCTGAGCCTTTGGTTAATTCCTCTTCCTGGTGGGAAATGAGCGTTAAATTTGCCCGTGCAGACACCTAGAGCTAGTCTCTCATTGGTTCTCCCTATTCCTTTTCATCTTGCGCAGAAATTGCAAACTGTGCCCAACAGGAGGTTAAAGGCACTGACTCTCCAAGTGGGGAGAGTGTTCATAAAGGGTCTGGAATGGTGAACCCGAGTAAAAGGGGACGGAAACTGAGAATCATTTGAAAACGTTTGCCAGTCACACGGTGCAGCATACTGTGGGTTTCCCATGCATGTTTTAGCTGAAGGAAGAATCCCTTAAACTTGGAGAGTTGGGACCCATGGAATGGGTACCATGCTGTATGACTTCAAAGGGTCTGCATTTGCTCATCGAACCTCACCAATGCTATCAGCCCGAAGTGCCCAACCTTATGTCTCACTCAGCTCTGGGTGTAGATGTGGTAAATCCAGGTTGCATCACAAGCCCTGAATGAATTATTTAAGAATTGCTCTCTATTTCACTGTCCTTGGGTATTGTTTGTGTAATTCATTTTGATAATGGGATTTATCGGATTTTCTCTGCTGCATTCATGCCGCTGTACACACGCTTCATTCTCTTACGGAGACATATAAATCCATGGGTTTGAAGATTCTTACTAGTCAGGTGTATTCCTAGGCGTTGAATATGGGGTGTTTAGTCCATTTCGTTGAGCAAGGGGTAGGTCTTGACTATTACATATTTGGCTTATGGAAAGGTATCTGTGCTACTTTCTATCTCTGGTTTTATGCAGCACCCCAACTCACCTTTCCCCTTAAGCAAGCATAAGTTGGTTTTCTCAATTTGAGACCCTGTTCTGTTTTGTAATTCAGTTCATGTGTAGCCAAGTTTACATTCCGTGTAGTAGTGATATCTTATGATGTTTCATTTTCTGTGTGACTTATTTCACTTAGAATCATCGTACCTGAATCCACTCATTATGCCGCGACGGGCCTGATGACATAGATTTCATTGCTGAGTGATATTCCATTGTACGTACGTACCACAACTTCTTTATCCATTTTTCACATTCTGGGATATTTAACTTGTACCGTAGACGAGGTTCTTGTAAACAGAGCCGTCCGACACTTTGGGGTGGCTGTGTGTTTTTTATTTTAATTTCCCTAAGCTATAGGACCATAAGTGGAAGTGCCGTAGGCTCCGTAGCTTTGTTTTTTCGGTGTTCCGGGAAACAGCATACACTTCTCCAGAGTGGCTGTTGGCAATTTACATCCTGCCCTTCAGCATAACAAGGCTCCCTGTTCTCCGTGGCCTGTGTTGCCTTTCTGGATTTTACACTTTTTTCAGATGGCCCTTTTGACCGGGGGGCAGTGAGACTTCATTGTAGTGCAGATTTCTTTAACATGCTTGCTTTGTTGGCCAAAAAGGGCGTATGCGTTTTTTCCTGAATATATATATTCAGGAAAAAACGCATACGCCCTTTTTGGCCAAGAGCATCATTGTCGACGTTCTGCCTCTTTTCCTATGCTTTAAATTCAATCCCCGTCTACCCCCTGAAATCGTTTTCCTGCAAATCTGTCCCGCTTACAAGTCGTCTTCGCAGCCTTCCTTCAATATATTTTTGGACGATAGCTGTCATTTATAACTCTGCAGGTTTGTGAGTTACAGTGCCCCTGAGATCATTTCTTCAACTCGCTATCTTGTGAGCTGGCCGCAAACCCACAGGATTGCCTCAGGCCCTAATCTGGTTCAGGCACGGCATGCTGAGCCTTTGGTTAATTCCTCTTCCTGGTGGGAAATGAGTGTTAAATTTGCCCGTGCAGACACCTAGAGCTAGTCTCTCATTGGTTCTCCCTATTCCTTTACATCTTGCGCAGAAATTGCAAACTGTGCCCAACAGGAGGTTAAAGGCACTGACTCTCCAAGTGGGGAGAGTGTTCGTAAAGGGTCTGGAATGGTGAACCCGAGTAAAAGGGGACGAAAACTGAGAATCATTTGAAAACGTTTGCCAGTCACACGGTGCAGCATACTGTGGGTTTCCCATTCATGTTTTAGCTGAAGGAAGAATCCCTTAAACTTGGAGAGTTGGGACCCATGGAATGGGTACCATGCTGTATGACTTCACAGGGTCTGCATTTGCTCATCGAACCTCACCAATGCTATCAGCCCGAAGTGCCCAACCTTATGTCTCACTCAGCTCTGGGTGTAGATGTGGTAAATCCAGGTTGCATCACAAGCCCTTAATGAATTATTTAAGAATTGCTCTCTATTTCACTGTCCTTGGGTTTTGTTTGTGTAATTCATTTTGTTAATGGGATTTATCGGATTTTCTCTGCTGCATTCATGCCGCTGTACACACGCTTCATTCTCTTACGGAGACATATAAATCCATGGGTTTGAAGAGTCTTACTAGTCAGGTGTATTCCTAGGCGTTGAATATGGGGTGTTTAGTCCATTTCGTTGAGCAAGGGGTAGGTCTTGACTATTACATATTTGGCTTATGGAAAGGTATCTGTGCTAATTTCTATCTCTGGTTTTATGCAGCACCCCAACTCACCTTTCCCCTTAAGCAAGCATAAGTTGGTTTTCTAAATTTGAGACCCTGTTCTGTTTTGTAATTCAGTTCATGTGTAGCCAAGTTTACATTCCGTGTAGTAGTGATATCTTATGATGTTTCATTTTCTGTGTGACTTATTTCACTTAGAATCATCGTACCTGAATCCACTCATTATGCCGCGACGGGCCTGATGACATAGATTTCATTGCTGAGTGATATTCCATTGTACGTACGTACCACAACTTCTTTATCCATTTTTCACATTCTGGGATATTTAACTTGTACCGTAGACGAGGTTCTTGTAAACAGAGCCGTCCGACACTTTGGGGTGGCTGTGTGTTTTTGATTTTAATTTCCCTAAGCTATAGGACCATAAGTGGAAGTGCCGTAGGCTCCGTAGCTTTGTTTTTTCGGTGTTCCGGGAAACACCATACACTTCTCCAGAGTGGCTGTTGGCAATTTACATCCTGCCCATCAGCATAACAAGGCTCCCTGTTCTCCGTGGCCTGTGTTGCCTTTCTGGATTTTACACATTTTTCAGATGGCCCTTTTGACCGGGGGGCAGTGAGACTTCATTGTAGTGCAGATTTCTTTAACATGCTTGCTTGGTTGGCCAAAAAGGGCGTATGCGTTTTTTCCTGAATATATTCAGGAAAAAACGCATACGCCCTTTTTGGCCAAGAGCATCATTGTCGACGTTCTGCCTCTTTTCCTATGCTTTAAATGCAATTCCCGTGTACCCCTTGAAATAGTTTTCCTGCAATTCTGCCCCACTTACAAGTCGTCTTCGCAGCCTTCCTTCAATATATTTTTGGACGATAGCTGTCATTTATAACTCTGCAGGTTTGTGAGTTACAGTGCCCCTGAGCTCCTTTCTTCAACTCGCTATCTTGTGAGCTGGCCGCAAACCCACAGGATTGCCTCAGGCCCTAATCTGGTTCCGGCACGGCATGCTGAGCCTTTGGTTAATTCCTCTTCCTGGTGGGAAATGAGCGTTAAATTTGCCCGTGCAGACACCTAGAGCTAGTCTCTCATTGGTTCTCCCTATTCCTTTTCATCTTGCGCAGAAATTGCAAACTGTGCCCAACAGGAGGTTAAAGGCACTGACTCTCCAAGTGGGGAGAGTGTTCGTAAAGGGTCTGGAATGGTGAACCCGAGTAAAAGGGGACGAAAACTGAGATGCATTTGAAAACGTTTGCCAGTCACACGGTGCACCATACTGTGGGTTTCCCATGCATGTTTTAGCTGAAGGAAGAATCCCTTAAACTTGGAGAGTTGGGACCCATGGAATGGGTACCATGCTGTATGACTTCAAAGGGTCTGCATTTGCTCATCGAACCTCACCAATGCTATCAGCCCGAAGTGCCCAACCTTATGTCTCACTCAGCTCTGGGTGTAGATGTGGTAAATCCAGGTTACATCACAAGCTGTGAATGAATTATTTAAGAATTGCTCTCTATTTCACTGTCCTTGGGTTTTGTTTGTGTAATTCATTTTGATAATGGGATTTATCGGATTTTCTCTGCTGCATTCATGCCGCTGTACACACGCTTCATTCTCTTACGGAGACATATAAATCCATGGGTTTGAAGATTCTTACTAGTCAGGTGTATTCCTAGGCGTTGAATATAGGGTGTTTAGCCCATTTCGTTGAGCAAGGGGTAGGTCTTGACTATTACATATTTGGCTTATGGAAAGGTATCTGTGCTAATTTCTATCTCTGGTTTTATGCAGCACCCCAACTCACCTTTCCCCTTAAGCAAGCATAAGTTGGTTTTCTAAATTTGAGACCCTGTTCTGTTTTGTAATTCAGTTCATGTGTAGCCAAGTTTACATTCCTTGTATTAGTGATATCTTATGATGTTTCATTTTCTGTGTGACTTATTTCACTTAGAATCATCGTACCTGAATCCACTCATTATGCCGCGACGGGCCTGATGACATAGATTTCATTGCTGTGTGATATTCCATTGTACGTACGTACCACAACTTCTTTATCCATTTTTCACATTCTGGGATATTTAACTTGTACCGTAGACGAGGTTCTTGTAAACAGAGCCGCCCGAGACTTTTGGGTGGCTGTGTGTTTTTGATTTTAATTTTCCTAAGCTATAGGACCATAAGGGGAAGTGCCATAGGCTCCGTTGCTTTGTTTTCTAGATGTTCCGGGAAACACCATACATTTTTCCAGACTGGCTGTTGGCAATTTACATCCCGCCCATCAGCATAACAAGGCTCGCTGTTCTCCATGGCCTGTGCTGCCTTTCTGGATTTTACAATTTTTTCAGATGGCCCTTTTGACCGGGGGTCAGTGAGACTTCATTGTAGTGCAGATTTCTTTAACATGCTTGCTTGGTTGGCCAAAAAGGGTGTATGCGTTTTTTCCTGAATATATTCAGGAAAAAACGCATACGCCCTTTTTGGCCAAGAGCATCATTGTCGACGTTCTGCCTCTTTTCCTATGCTTTAAATTCAATTCCCGTCTACCCCCTGAAATCGTTTTCCTGCAAATCTGTCCCGCTTACAAGTAGTCTTCGCAGCCTTCCTTCAATATATTTTTGGACGATAGCTGTCATTTATAACTCTGCAGGTTTGTGAGTTACAGTGCCCCTGAGCTCCTTTCTTCAACTCGCTATCTTGTGAGCTGGCCGCAAACCCACAGGATTGCCTCAGGCCCTAATCTGGTTCCGGCACGGCATGCTGAGCCTTTCGTTAATTCCTCTTCCTGGTGGGAAATGAGCGTTAAATTTGCCCGTGCAGACACCTAGAGCTAGTCTCTCATTGGTTCTCCCTCTTCCTTTTCATCTTGCGCAGAAATTGCAAACTGTGCCCAACAGGAGGTTAAAGGCACTGACTCTCCAAGTGGGGAGAGTGTTCGTAAAGGGTCTGGAATGGTGAACCCGAGTAAAAGGGGACGAAAACTGAGAATCATTTGAAAACGTTTGCCAGTCACACGGTGCACCATACTTTGGGTTTCCCATGCATGTTTTAGCTGAAGGAAGAATCCCTTAAACTTGGAGAGTTGGGACCCATGGAATGGGTACCATGCTGTATGACTTCACAGGGTCTGCATTTGCTCATCGAACCTCACCAATGCTATCAGCCCGAAGTGCCCAACCTTATGTCTCACTCAGCTCTGGGTGTAGATGTGGTAAATCCAGGTTGCATCACAAGCCCTGAATGAATTATTTAAGAATTGCTCTCTATTTCAGTGTCCTTGGGTTTTGTTTGTGTAATTCATTTTGATAATGGGATTTATCGGATTTTCTCTGCTGCACTCATGCCGCTGTACACACGCTTCATTCTCTTACGGAGACATATAAATCCATGGGTTTGAAGATTCTTACTAGTCAGGTGTATTCCTAGGCGTTGAATATGGGGTGTTTAGTCCATTTCGTTGAGCAAGGGGTAGGTCTTGACTATTACATATTTGGCTTATGGAAAGGTATCTGTGCTAATTTCTATCTCTGGTTTTATGCAGCACCCCAACTCACCTTTCCCCTTAAGCAAGCATAAGTTGGTTTTCTAAATTTGAGACCCTGTTCTGTTTTGTAATTCAATTCATGTGTAGCCAAGTTTACATTCCGTGTAGTAGTGATATCTTATGATGTTTCATTTTCTGTGTGACTTATTTCACTTAGAATCATCGTACCTCAATCCACTCATTATGCCGCGACGGACCTGATGACATAGATTTCATTGCTGAGTGATATTCCATTGTACGTACGTACCACAACTTCTTTATCCATTTTTCACATTCTGGGATATTTAACTTGTACCGTAGACGAGGTTCTTGTAAACAGAGCCGTCCGACACTTTGGGGTGGCTGTGTGTTTTTTATTTTAATTTCCCTAAGCTATAGGACCATAAGTGGAAGTGCCGTAGGCTCCGTAGCTTTGTTTTTTCGGTGTTCCGGGAAACACCATACACTTCTCCAGAGTGGCTGTTGGCAATTTACATCCCGCCCATCAGCATAACAAGGCTCCCTGTTCTCCGTGGCCTGTGTTGCCTTTCTGGAGTTTACACTTTTTTCAGATGGCCCTTTTGACCGGGGGGCAGTGAGACTTCATTGTAGTGCAGATTTCTTTAACATGCTTGCTTGGTTGGCCAAAAAGGGCGTATGCGTTTTTTCCTGAATATATTCAGGAAAAAACGCATACGCCCTTTTTGGCCAAGAGCATCATTGTCGACGTTCTGCCTCTTTTCCTATGCTTTAAATGCAATTCCCGTGTACCCCTTGAAATAGTTTTCCTGCAATTCTGCCCCACTTACAAGTCGTCTTCGCAGCCTTCCTTCAATATATTTTTGGACGATAGCTGTCATTTATAACTCTGCAGGTTTGTGAGTTACAGTGCCCCTGAGCTCCTTTCTTCAACTCGCTATCTTGTGAGCTGGCCGCAAACCCACAGGATTGCCTCAGGCCCTAATCTGGTTCCGGCACGGCATGCTGAGCCTTTGGTTAATTCCTCTTCCTGGTGGGAAATGAGCGTTAAATTTGCCCGTGCAGACACCTAGAGCTAGTCTCTCATTGGTTCTCCCTATTCCTTTTCATCTTGCGCAGAAATTGCAAACTGTGCCCAACAGGAGGTTAAAGGCACTGACTCTCCAAGTGGGGAGAGTGTTCGTAAAGGGTCTGGAATGGTGAACCCGAGTAAAAGGGGACGAAAACTGAGATGCATTTGAAAACGTTTGCCAGTCACACGGTGCACCGTACTGTGGGTTTCCCATGCATGTTTTAGCTGAAGGAAGAATCCCTTAAACTTGGAGAGTTGGGACCCATGGAATGGGTACCATGCTGTATGACTTCAAAGGGTCTGCATTTGCTCATCGAACCTCACCAATGCTATCAGCCCGAAGTGCCCAACCTTATGTCTCACTCAGCTCTGGGTGTAGATGTGGTAAATCCAGGTTGCATCACAAGCTGTGAATGAATTATTTAAGAATTGCTCTCTATTTCACTGTCCTTGGGTTTTGTTTGTGTAATTCATTTTGATAATGGGATTTATCGGATTTTCTCTGCTGCATTCATGCCGCTGTACACACGCTTCATTCTCTTACGGAGACATATAAATCCATGGGTTTGAAGATTCTTACTAGTCAGGTGTATTCCTAGGCGTTGAATATAGGGTGTTTAGCCCATTTCGTTGAGCAAGGGGTAGGTCTTGACTATTACATATTTGGCTTATGGAAAGGTATCTGTGCTAATTTCTATCTCTGGTTTTATGCAGCACCCCAACTCACCTTTCCCCTTAAGCAAGCATAAGTTGGTTTTCTAAATTTGAGACCCTGTTCTGTTTTGTAATTCAGTTCATGTGTAGCCAAGTTTACATTCCTTGTATTAGTGATATCTTATGATGTTTCATTTTCTGTGTGACTTATTTCACTTAGAATCATCGTACCTGAATCCACTCATTATGCCGCGACGGGCCTGATGACATAGATTTCATTGCTGTGTGATATTCCATTGTACGTACGTACCACAACTTCTTTATCCATTTTTCACATTCTGGGATATTTAACTTGTACCGTAGACGAGGTTCTTGTAAACAGAGCCGCCCGAGACTTTTGGGTGGCTGTGTGTTTTTGATTTTAATTTTCCTAAGCTATAGGACCATAAGGGGAAGTGCCATAGGCTCCGTTGCTTTGTTTTCTAGATGTTCCGGGAAACACCATACATTTTTCCAGACTGGCTGTTGGCAATTTACATCCCGCCCATCAGCATAACAAGGCTCGCTGTTCTCCATGGCCTGTGCTGCCTTTCTGGATTTTACAATTTTTTCAGATGGCCCTTTTGACCGGGGGTCAGTGAGACTTCATTGTAGTGCAGATTTCTTTAACATGCTTGCTTGGTTGGCCAAAAAGGGTGTATGCGTTTTTTCCTGAATATATTCAGGAAAAAACGCATACGCCCTTTTTGGCCAAGAGCATCATTGTCGACGTTCTGCCTCTTTTCCTATGCTTTAAATTCAATTCCCGTCTACCCCCTGAAATCGTTTTCCTGCAAATCTGTCCCGCTTACAAGTAGTCTTCGCAGCCTTCCTTCAATATATTTTTGGACGATAGCTGTCATTTATAACTCTGCAGGTTTGTGAGTTACAGTGCCCCTGAGCTCCTTTCTTCAACTCGCTATCTTGTGAGCTGGCCG
Source organism: Delphinapterus leucas (assembly GCF_059928025.1). Taxonomy (NCBI): domain Eukaryota; kingdom Metazoa; phylum Chordata; class Mammalia; order Artiodactyla; family Monodontidae; genus Delphinapterus; species Delphinapterus leucas. Next base: position 3,671,670 of record NW_028322254.1, on the reverse strand, counting down.
CAAACCCACAGGATTGCCTCAGGCCCTAATCTGGTTCCGGCACGGCATGCTGAGCCTTTCGTTAATTCCTCTTCCTGGTGGGAAATGAGCGTTAAATTTGCCCGTGCAGACACCTAGAGCTAGTCTCTCATTGGTTCTCCCTCTTCCTTTTCATCTTGCGCAGAAATTGCAAACTGTGCCCAACAGGAGGTTAAAGGCACTGACTCTCCAAGTGGGGAGAGTGTTCGTAAAGGGTCTGGAATGGTGAACCCGAGTAAAAGGGGACGAAAACTGAGAATCATTTGAAAACGTTTGCCAGTCACACGGTGCACCGTACTTTGGGTTTCCCATGCATGTTTTAGCTGAAGGAAGAATCCCTTAAACTTGGAGAGTTGGGACCCATGGAATGGGTACCATGCTGTATGACTTCACAGGGTCTGCATTTGCTCATCGAACCTCACCAATGCTATCAGCCCGAAGTGCCCAACCTTATGTCTCACTCAGCTCTGGGTGTAGATGTGGTAAATCCAGGTTGCATCACAAGCCCTGAATGAATTATTTAAGAATTGCTCTCTATTTCAGTGTCCTTGGGTTTTGTTTGTGTAATTCATTTTGATAATGGGATTTATCGGATTTTCTCTGCTGCACTCATGCCGCTGTACACACGCTTCATTCTCTTACGGAGACATATAAATCCATGGGTTTGAAGATTCTTACTAGTCAGGTGTATTCCTAGGCGTTGAATATGGGGTGTTTAGTCCATTTCGTTGAGCAAGGGGTAGGTCTTGACTATTACATATTTGGCTTATGGAAAGGTATCTGTGCTAATTTCTATCTCTGGTTTTATGCAGCACCCCAACTCACCTTTCCCCTTAAGCAAGCATAAGTTGGTTTTCTCAATTTGAGACCCTGTTCTGTTTTGTAATTCAGTTCATGTGTAGCCAAGTTTACATTCCGTGTAGTAGTGATATCTTATGATGTTTCATTTTCTGTGTGACTTATTTCACTTAGAATCATCGTACCTGAATCCACTCATTATGCCGCGACGGGCCTGATGACATAGATTTCATTGCTGAGTGATATTCCATTGTACGTACGTACCACAACTTCTTTATCCATTTTTCACATTCTGGGATATTTAACTTGTACCGTAGACGAGGTTCTTGTAAACAGAGCCGTCCGACACTTTGGGGTGGCTGTGTGTTTTTTATTTTAATTTCCCTAAGCTATAGGACCATAAGTGGAAGTGCCGTAGGCTCCGTAGCTTTGTTTTTTCGGTGTTCCGGGAAACAGCATACACTTCTCCAGAGTGGCTGTTGGCAATTTACATCCTGCCCTTCAGCATAACAAGGCTCCCTGTTCTCCGTGGCCTGTGTTGCCTTTCTGGATTTTACACTTTTTTCAGATGGCCCTTTTGACCGGGGGGCAGTGAGACTTCATTGTAGTGCAGATTTCTTTAACATGCTTGCTTTGTTGGCCAAAAAGGGCGTATGCGTTTTTTCCTGAATATATATATTCAGGAAAAAACGCATACGCCCTTTTTGGCCAAGAGCATCATTGTCGACGTTCTGCCTCTTTTCCTATGCTTTAAATTCAATCCCCGTCTACCCCCTGAAATCGTTTTCCTGCAAATCTGTCCCGCTTACAAGTCGTCTTCGCAGCCTTCCTTCAATATATTTTTGGACGATAGCTGTCATTTATAACTCTGCAGGTTTGTGAGTTACAGTGCCCCTGAGATCATTTCTTCAACTCGCTATCTTGTGAGCTGGCCGCAAACCCACAGGATTGCCTCAGGCCCTAATCTGGTTCAGGCACGGCATGCTGAGCCTTTGGTTAATTCCTCTTCCTGGTGGGAAATGAGTGTTAAATTTGCCCGTGCAGACACCTAGAGCTAGTCTCTCATTGGTTCTCCCTATTCCTTTACATCTTGCGCAGAAATTGCAAACTGTGCCCAACAGGAGGTTAAAGGCACTGACTCTCCAAGTGGGGAGAGTGTTCGTAAAGGGTCTGGAATGGTGAACCCGAGTAAAAGGGGACGAAAACTGAGAATCATTTGAAAACGTTTGCCAGTCACACGGTGCAGCATACTGTGGGTTTCCCATTCATGTTTTAGCTGAAGGAAGAATCCCTTAAACTTGGAGAGTTGGGACCCATGGAATGGGTACCATGCTGTATGACTTCACAGGGTCTGCATTTGCTCATCGAACCTCACCAATGCTATCAGCCCGAAGTGCCCAACCTTATGTCTCACTCAGCTCTGGGTGTAGATGTGGTAAATCCAGGTTGCATCACAAGCCCTTAATGAATTATTTAAGAATTGCTCTCTATTTCACTGTCCTTGGGTTTTGTTTGTGTAATTCATTTTGTTAATGGGATTTATCGGATTTTCTCTGCTGCATTCATGCCGCTGTACACACGCTTCATTCTCTTACGGAGACATATAAATCCATGGGTTTGAAGAGTCTTACTAGTCAGGTGTATTCCTAGGCGTTGAATATGGGGTGTTTAGTCCATTTCGTTGAGCAAGGGGTAGGTCTTGACTATTACATATTTGGCTTATGGAAAGGTATCTGTGCTAATTTCTATCTCTGGTTTTATGCAGCACCCCAACTCACCTTTCCCCTTAAGCAAGCATAAGTTGGTTTTCTAAATTTGAGACCCTGTTCTGTTTTGTAATTCAGTTCATGTGTAGCCAAGTTTACATTCCGTGTAGTAGTGATATCTTATGATGTTTCATTTTCTGTGTGACTTATTTCACTTAGAATCATCGTACCTGAATCCACTCATTATGCCGCGACGGGCCTGATGACATAGATTTCATTGCTGAGTGATATTCCATTGTACGTACGTACCACAACTTCTTTATCCATTTTTCACATTCTGGGATATTTAACTTGTACCGTAGACGAGGTTCTTGTAAACAGAGCCGTCCGACACTTTGGGGTGGCTGTGTGTTTTTGATTTTAATTTCCCTAAGCTATAGGACCATAAGTGGAAGTGCCGTAGGCTCCGTAGCTTTGTTTTTTCGGTGTTCCGGGAAACACCATACACTTCTCCAGAGTGGCTGTTGGCAATTTACATCCTGCCCATCAGCATAACAAGGCTCCCTGTTCTCCGTGGCCTGTGTTGCCTTTCTGGATTTTACACATTTTTCAGATGGCCCTTTTGACCGGGGGGCAGTGAGACTTCATTGTAGTGCAGATTTCTTTAACATGCTTGCTTGGTTGGCCAAAAAGGGCGTATGCGTTTTTTCCTGAATATATTCAGGAAAAAACGCATACGCCCTTTTTGGCCAAGAGCATCATTGTCGACGTTCTGCCTCTTTTCCTATGCTTTAAATGCAATTCCCGTGTACCCCTTGAAATAGTTTTCCTGCAATTCTGCCCCACTTACAAGTCGTCTTCGCAGCCTTCCTTCAATATATTTTTGGACGATAGCTGTCATTTATAACTCTGCAGGTTTGTGAGTTACAGTGCCCCTGAGCTCCTTTCTTCAACTCGCTATCTTGTGAGCTGGCCGCAAACCCACAGGATTGCCTCAGGCCCTAATCTGGTTCCGGCACGGCATGCTGAGCCTTTGGTTAATTCCTCTTCCTGGTGGGAAATGAGCGTTAAATTTGCCCGTGCAGACACCTAGAGCTAGTCTCTCATTGGTTCTCCCTATTCCTTTTCATCTTGCGCAGAAATTGCAAACTGTGCCCAACAGGAGGTTAAAGGCACTGACTCTCCAAGTGGGGAGAGTGTTCGTAAAGGGTCTGGAATGGTGAACCCGAGTAAAAGGGGACGAAAACTGAGATGCATTTGAAAACGTTTGCCAGTCACACGGTGCACCATACTGTGGGTTTCCCATGCATGTTTTAGCTGAAGGAAGAATCCCTTAAACTTGGAGAGTTGGGACCCATGGAATGGGTACCATGCTGTATGACTTCAAAGGGTCTGCATTTGCTCATCGAACCTCACCAATGCTATCAGCCCGAAGTGCCCAACCTTATGTCTCACTCAGCTCTGGGTGTAGATGTGGTAAATCCAGGTTACATCACAAGCTGTGAATGAATTATTTAAGAATTGCTCTCTATTTCACTGTCCTTGGGTTTTGTTTGTGTAATTCATTTTGATAATGGGATTTATCGGATTTTCTCTGCTGCATTCATGCCGCTGTACACACGCTTCATTCTCTTACGGAGACATATAAATCCATGGGTTTGAAGATTCTTACTAGTCAGGTGTATTCCTAGGCGTTGAATATAGGGTGTTTAGCCCATTTCGTTGAGCAAGGGGTAGGTCTTGACTATTACATATTTGGCTTATGGAAAGGTATCTGTGCTAATTTCTATCTCTGGTTTTATGCAGCACCCCAACTCACCTTTCCCCTTAAGCAAGCATAAGTTGGTTTTCTAAATTTGAGACCCTGTTCTGTTTTGTAATTCAGTTCATGTGTAGCCAAGTTTACATTCCTTGTATTAGTGATATCTTATGATGTTTCATTTTCTGTGTGACTTATTTCACTTAGAATCATCGTACCTGAATCCACTCATTATGCCGCGACGGGCCTGATGACATAGATTTCATTGCTGTGTGATATTCCATTGTACGTACGTACCACAACTTCTTTATCCATTTTTCACATTCTGGGATATTTAACTTGTACCGTAGACGAGGTTCTTGTAAACAGAGCCGCCCGAGACTTTTGGGTGGCTGTGTGTTTTTGATTTTAATTTTCCTAAGCTATAGGACCATAAGGGGAAGTGCCATAGGCTCCGTTGCTTTGTTTTCTAGATGTTCCGGGAAACACCATACATTTTTCCAGACTGGCTGTTGGCAATTTACATCCCGCCCATCAGCATAACAAGGCTCGCTGTTCTCCATGGCCTGTGCTGCCTTTCTGGATTTTACAATTTTTTCAGATGGCCCTTTTGACCGGGGGTCAGTGAGACTTCATTGTAGTGCAGATTTCTTTAACATGCTTGCTTGGTTGGCCAAAAAGGGTGTATGCGTTTTTTCCTGAATATATTCAGGAAAAAACGCATACGCCCTTTTTGGCCAAGAGCATCATTGTCGACGTTCTGCCTCTTTTCCTATGCTTTAAATTCAATTCCCGTCTACCCCCTGAAATCGTTTTCCTGCAAATCTGTCCCGCTTACAAGTAGTCTTCGCAGCCTTCCTTCAATATATTTTTGGACGATAGCTGTCATTTATAACTCTGCAGGTTTGTGAGTTACAGTGCCCCTGAGCTCCTTTCTTCAACTCGCTATCTTGTGAGCTGGCCGCAAACCCACAGGATTGCCTCAGGCCCTAATCTGGTTCCGGCACGGCATGCTGAGCCTTTCGTTAATTCCTCTTCCTGGTGGGAAATGAGCGTTAAATTTGCCCGTGCAGACACCTAGAGCTAGTCTCTCATTGGTTCTCCCTCTTCCTTTTCATCTTGCGCAGAAATTGCAAACTGTGCCCAACAGGAGGTTAAAGGCACTGACTCTCCAAGTGGGGAGAGTGTTCGTAAAGGGTCTGGAATGGTGAACCCGAGTAAAAGGGGACGAAAACTGAGAATCATTTGAAAACGTTTGCCAGTCACACGGTGCACCATACTTTGGGTTTCCCATGCATGTTTTAGCTGAAGGAAGAATCCCTTAAACTTGGAGAGTTGGGACCCATGGAATGGGTACCATGCTGTATGACTTCACAGGGTCTGCATTTGCTCATCGAACCTCACCAATGCTATCAGCCCGAAGTGCCCAACCTTATGTCTCACTCAGCTCTGGGTGTAGATGTGGTAAATCCAGGTTGCATCACAAGCCCTGAATGAATTATTTAAGAATTGCTCTCTATTTCAGTGTCCTTGGGTTTTGTTTGTGTAATTCATTTTGATAATGGGATTTATCGGATTTTCTCTGCTGCACTCATGCCGCTGTACACACGCTTCATTCTCTTACGGAGACATATAAATCCATGGGTTTGAAGATTCTTACTAGTCAGGTGTATTCCTAGGCGTTGAATATGGGGTGTTTAGTCCATTTCGTTGAGCAAGGGGTAGGTCTTGACTATTACATATTTGGCTTATGGAAAGGTATCTGTGCTAATTTCTATCTCTGGTTTTATGCAGCACCCCAACTCACCTTTCCCCTTAAGCAAGCATAAGTTGGTTTTCTAAATTTGAGACCCTGTTCTGTTTTGTAATTCAATTCATGTGTAGCCAAGTTTACATTCCGTGTAGTAGTGATATCTTATGATGTTTCATTTTCTGTGTGACTTATTTCACTTAGAATCATCGTACCTCAATCCACTCATTATGCCGCGACGGACCTGATGACATAGATTTCATTGCTGAGTGATATTCCATTGTACGTACGTACCACAACTTCTTTATCCATTTTTCACATTCTGGGATATTTAACTTGTACCGTAGACGAGGTTCTTGTAAACAGAGCCGTCCGACACTTTGGGGTGGCTGTGTGTTTTTTATTTTAATTTCCCTAAGCTATAGGACCATAAGTGGAAGTGCCGTAGGCTCCGTAGCTTTGTTTTTTCGGTGTTCCGGGAAACACCATACACTTCTCCAGAGTGGCTGTTGGCAATTTACATCCCGCCCATCAGCATAACAAGGCTCCCTGTTCTCCGTGGCCTGTGTTGCCTTTCTGGAGTTTACACTTTTTTCAGATGGCCCTTTTGACCGGGGGGCAGTGAGACTTCATTGTAGTGCAGATTTCTTTAACATGCTTGCTTGGTTGGCCAAAAAGGGCGTATGCGTTTTTTCCTGAATATATTCAGGAAAAAACGCATACGCCCTTTTTGGCCAAGAGCATCATTGTCGACGTTCTGCCTCTTTTCCTATGCTTTAAATGCAATTCCCGTGTACCCCTTGAAATAGTTTTCCTGCAATTCTGCCCCACTTACAAGTCGTCTTCGCAGCCTTCCTTCAATATATTTTTGGACGATAGCTGTCATTTATAACTCTGCAGGTTTGTGAGTTACAGTGCCCCTGAGCTCCTTTCTTCAACTCGCTATCTTGTGAGCTGGCCGCAAACCCACAGGATTGCCTCAGGCCCTAATCTGGTTCCGGCACGGCATGCTGAGCCTTTGGTTAATTCCTCTTCCTGGTGGGAAATGAGCGTTAAATTTGCCCGTGCAGACACCTAGAGCTAGTCTCTCATTGGTTCTCCCTATTCCTTTTCATCTTGCGCAGAAATTGCAAACTGTGCCCAACAGGAGGTTAAAGGCACTGACTCTCCAAGTGGGGAGAGTGTTCGTAAAGGGTCTGGAATGGTGAACCCGAGTAAAAGGGGACGAAAACTGAGATGCATTTGAAAACGTTTGCCAGTCACACGGTGCACCGTACTGTGGGTTTCCCATGCATGTTTTAGCTGAAGGAAGAATCCCTTAAACTTGGAGAGTTGGGACCCATGGAATGGGTACCATGCTGTATGACTTCAAAGGGTCTGCATTTGCTCATCGAACCTCACCAATGCTATCAGCCCGAAGTGCCCAACCTTATGTCTCACTCAGCTCTGGGTGTAGATGTGGTAAATCCAGGTTGCATCACAAGCTGTGAATGAATTATTTAAGAATTGCTCTCTATTTCACTGTCCTTGGGTTTTGTTTGTGTAATTCATTTTGATAATGGGATTTATCGGATTTTCTCTGCTGCATTCATGCCGCTGTACACACGCTTCATTCTCTTACGGAGACATATAAATCCATGGGTTTGAAGATTCTTACTAGTCAGGTGTATTCCTAGGCGTTGAATATAGGGTGTTTAGCCCATTTCGTTGAGCAAGGGGTAGGTCTTGACTATTACATATTTGGCTTATGGAAAGGTATCTGTGCTAATTTCTATCTCTGGTTTTATGCAGCACCCCAACTCACCTTTCCCCTTAAGCAAGCATAAGTTGGTTTTCTAAATTTGAGACCCTGTTCTGTTTTGTAATTCAGTTCATGTGTAGCCAAGTTTACATTCCTTGTATTAGTGATATCTTATGATGTTTCATTTTCTGTGTGACTTATTTCACTTAGAATCATCGTACCTGAATCCACTCATTATGCCGCGACGGGCCTGATGACATAGATTTCATTGCTGTGTGATATTCCATTGTACGTACGTACCACAACTTCTTTATCCATTTTTCACATTCTGGGATATTTAACTTGTACCGTAGACGAGGTTCTTGTAAACAGAGCCGCCCGAGACTTTTGGGTGGCTGTGTGTTTTTGATTTTAATTTTCCTAAGCTATAGGACCATAAGGGGAAGTGCCATAGGCTCCGTTGCTTTGTTTTCTAGATGTTCCGGGAAACACCATACATTTTTCCAGACTGGCTGTTGGCAATTTACATCCCGCCCATCAGCATAACAAGGCTCGCTGTTCTCCATGGCCTGTGCTGCCTTTCTGGATTTTACAATTTTTTCAGATGGCCCTTTTGACCGGGGGTCAGTGAGACTTCATTGTAGTGCAGATTTCTTTAACATGCTTGCTTGGTTGGCCAAAAAGGGTGTATGCGTTTTTTCCTGAATATATTCAGGAAAAAACGCATACGCCCTTTTTGGCCAAGAGCATCATTGTCGACGTTCTGCCTCTTTTCCTATGCTTTAAATTCAATTCCCGTCTACCCCCTGAAATCGTTTTCCTGCAAATCTGTCCCGCTTACAAGTAGTCTTCGCAGCCTTCCTTCAATATATTTTTGGACGATAGCTGTCATTTATAACTCTGCAGGTTTGTGAGTTACAGTGCCCCTGAGCTCCTTTCTTCAACTCGCTATCTTGTGAGCTGGCCGCAAACCCACAGGATTGCCTCAGGCCCTAATCTGGTTCCGGCACGGCATGCTGAGCCTTTCGTTAATTCCTCTTCCTGGTGGGAAATGAGCGTTAAATTTGCCCGTGCAGACACCTAGAGCTAGTCTCTCATTGGTTCTCCCTCTTCCTTTTCATCTTGCGCAGAAATTGCAAACTGTGCCCAACAGGAGGTTAAAGGCACTGACTCTCCAAGTGGGGAGAGTGTTCGTAAAGGGTCTGGAATGGTGAACCCGAGTAAAAGGGGACGAAAACTGAGAATCATTTGAAAACGTTTGCCAGTCACACGGTGCACCGTACTTTGGGTTTCCCATGCATGTTTTAGCTGAAGGAAGAATCCCTTAAACTTGGAGAGTTGGGACCCATGGAATGGGTACCATGCTGTATGACTTCACAGGGTCTGCATTTGCTCATC